>NC_090265.1:625478033-625780792 GCF_040414725.1 Anabrus simplex | reverse complement strand
GAGGCCCGGGTTCGATTCCCGGCTCTGCCACGAAATTTGAAAAGTGGTACGAGGGGTCAACTCAGCCTCGGGAGGTCAACTGAGTAGAGGTGGGTTCGATTCCCACCTCAGCCATCCTGGAAGTGGTTTTCCGTGGTTCTCACTTCTCCTCCAGGCAAATGCCGGGATGGTACCTAACTTAAGGCCACGGCCGCATCCTTCCCTCTTCCTTGTCTATCCCTTCCAATCTTCCCATCCCCCGCAAGGCCCCTGTTCAGCATAGCAGGTGAGGCCGCCTGAGTGAGGTACTGGTCATCCTCCCCAGTTGTATCTTCCGATCCAGAGTCTGAAACTCCAGGACACTGCCCTTGAGGCGGTAGAGGTGGGATCCCTCGCTGAGTCCGAGGGAAAAGCCAACCCTGGAGGGTAAGCAGATTAAGATTCCACTACGAGTCGTTTGCTAGCGGTATAAAATCGTGTCAATATCCTGCTCTTTTTATTACTATTATCATTTACGCAAGTAGGGCCTATTTAGTTTTCGGGTTTTACAGGTATAGCTAAACTAATGTCAGGTTCTCTCCACCGATGGTGCTAACGTTAACCACAAGCAAAATTAAAAATTTTCTGCCTCAGTATAATCTCCCGGATTTGACGGAACAGAACCAGTGTTGCTCCCTGAGTATGTCCGACTCGTTGGCTGAATGGTCAGCGTACTGGTCTTTGGTTCAGAGGGTCCCGGGTTCGATTTCCGGCCGGGCCGGGGATTTTAACGTTAATTGGTTAATTCCAGTGGCTCGGGGGCTGGGTGTGTGTGGCGTCTTCAGCATTAGAAATCATTCTAGGTAGGGCCTTCATCTTCACAGACATGGGGTCCATTATTATCATTCCCGGAGTATGTACTTGATTTACTGGAAGATTTTCGTGAGCCCCCTGAGTCAGTGCGTGTCACTTTGGAAACTGCTTACCAGGCTTGAGTGTGTGGTTATTTAGTGCGTGCAATCGAAGAAAAAACAGAATGCAGCACGTACTTGAATAAAGTTTTCACCTCATTTAATGCATCCCCATTGATGAACTTAATCAGACAGTCGGATTGAGGACGCCTGCGCTATCCCCAGCAACGATTTATTTGCCTAATTATGGGGCTACAGAAATTTGTTGAGGCGGCTCTACCGTACTGCAAGAACACTGCAAGTCTGCTCCAGACTATAAAAAACTATGTTCTACCTTCTTTGTGCCAATGTAAGATTTTTTTTAGTAAAAATAAGCACCAGGAACATGTGTCAGAAACTGTGCTGGCCAAATTCGTGAAACCTCTACTTAGTAATGTAGGGAAGTACCATACAGACAAAGTTTCCAGGTTGTCTTGTTCGTCGAAACCTCTTTCTAGAAAAGTGGTGAAGCTATAACTCTCTACAGCACCACTTTATACGTAAAATTCTTTAATTTTTCTCTTACTTTCAGATTTTAAATGTTGCTGGTATGCTTATCTAGTTGTATTCACGCGATAACTAGGTGCATATGGAATGAGCAGGCGGTATAAGCAGCCATCGGATGCAGATCGAGCAGGCAGTGGGCTCAGTATTTAACTAACACCCAGTTCCAATAATTATGGTGGTGGTGATTATTGTTTTAAAAGGAAGTACAACTAGGCAACCATTCTCTATATAACACTAATCAGAGGGAAAATATGGAAGGGGCCCGACACTTCGAAAAATGAAGATATCGGTCAAAGGAAGACAAGGGCCACGAAGAGCGTGAAAATGAAAGACTCCCTAACCCTCGCAAAACTAATAGCGTCGGGGTCCGAAAAGAACAAGAGTTGACCAAGAGAGGTCGGATAGGATAGATGAAAGTGAGGAGTCTGGTACAAGTAAGTGGAAGCATTGCCAAGACTCAGCCGAGGACCCCGTGGTGGCCAACCCACGCTCCAAAGAACAGATCTCCTGGGGGCCCTTTTAGTCGCCACTTACGACAGGCAGGGGATACCGTGGGTGTTATTCTACCGCCCCCACCCACAGGGGGGTTCCAATAATGAATGAATGTAAACACTTCACAACACTCATTGGTAAAACTGTAAACTTCTTGGTTATTACCATGTAGTGATCGTACCTTAGTACGTGGAAGAAGTAATGCAACTATTCAGAAAGTATTTTAACACAATGATCACTAGTAGGAGTGAAAAATCTACATCATGTGGGTATAAGGGGAATAGACCTAGGAGTAAGCATGTGGACACAAGTTACTATAACTTCACGCCGAAGAATGCATCTTGGCGTCTTGCTACTCTGACATACTGGACCGGGTCTACAATTGGGAAGGACATAGAATATAACTCAGCTACTAAAGGAGCCAGTATTGAGGATGGAATAACACAAATAAGAGGGTTGTAATGTAGATATTGCTCAATGTGTATGTGAAAAGTACCCAGAACGTGTGTTATTACGAACGACGTGTTACCCTAAACCTTACCTACTGAATTCTGATCTTTCTAACAAAACAACGCACTATGACACATGTGATAGAGTAGACAAATGACAGTAGCAGTGCGAACAAGGATCTCAGTACCCGTTGCAGTTGTATATGAAACAAAACCGAAACAAATCTTAAATAGTCATAGTCGGCAGTGTGAAGTTAGAATATTTAAATGACACAACCATTAATAAAAACTTTAACCGGATGGAATTTCTTATAGTATGATTTTCGTATCATATAAAAATCTGTTTAATATGTATATTACCTCCGGTGTCGGGTTGTTAACAAGACAATCAACACTTGTTGGAAGCGGTAGTCGTATACGTATTAGACTTGTAAGTAACCGTGTTTGAGCCTGAATATATAACGGCCGCTGTAGAATGAGGTGGGCGTAAGCATGGTTGAAACGTAGCCTAATAATATTTATTATATGACGCCGTGTGTATGTAGTTCGTTGATACCAGTGTTGGATATAATGCACCAGGAAGTGTCCGTCGAAGTATGTTGATACTTTACGTTCGAAGGACGGATGATTCCGTCTAAGTAAGGCAATGGGTTAAATGGATATTTTAAAACACATTTTCAACTTGCAGGTTGGTGTATATTAAGCTTACCACATTAGAGAAATCCAGGAAATATACAGGGGAACTAATAAGTAAAAAATCAACAGATTTTTATATATTTTTTCTTGCTATTCCGTTAGATTAAGTCAAACTACCCATGACATGTCGTTTTGCAACAAAGAGGTAGGAGAGAGGGATAGGACTGGAATGGAAGAAATCGATCGCTACCTTATGACGGTACCGCCACCGCATTAGCCTGGAGGGGAAATGAAGAAACCACGAATAAACAGCTTTAGATATGCCAACTGTAGGGATCGAATCCACCAGCTTCCGGAACAGAGCTCAGCTGAATGTGACTGAACTGCACAGCCAATTCACTCACTTTCTTGTGATTCGTAAGACCACATGGACTTACTGTCCCACATTAGAAACAATTTGGACTTCAACAAGAGGGCAAACCACTTAGCTGGATACGGACCATCTGTTTTTCAATAATACATATACATAAGAACATATGTAACCTTAATAAATGACATTACTTCCCTAGACACTTGCAAGAAACAATCTTCAGGGATAACAAATCTATTTTGGAAGAAATACTTGTATATTAAAAAAAAAAATTTATTGGCTTTAGGTGACAGACCAAACAGCCAGCTAGATTACTTGTATATTTACATCTTTAAACGAAGGCATGTTGTCATAGTGTGACGTACCCACTTGGCCCACAGATGTTAGACAAAATTATAACGTGGCGGGTCACTTTAATATTAAAATAAATAAAAGATATCTCCTTGTTTCTCCATAAACAATCTCCCATGGGCGCCAGTCTTCAATCTTATGGCTTGAAAACAAAAGTAGATAATTAATAATAATAATAATAATAATAATAATAATAATAATAATAATACGTAATGAGACTCAAAAACTCCCAGGGGTGAGGTGAACGGAACACAAATCATTAAGTACACAAACTTGGAATTTAAGGATCATTAATAATCATTACATAAAATTCAAATTAAAACAGCTATTTATTAAGATGAAAAACGTGACGTAATGGCGTTTTAACGAAATCTGAACTTACGGAAGCAAAAGAAAAATTGAATGAGATTCATTTTAAAAAATGAACTGTTGCGCGAAGACTTACAGTAACTTATGCCTTTAGCTCACCAATTGTAGACTGTTGTCTTGAAGCTGAAGATGGGTGGATCTCTCGTGCCGGCTGCTACATCTGTTGTTGGATTCCAGTCCTACTTCCTGTCTTTAACACATCCTACTGTACTCCTTACATAAAGTCGTAATGAGTCCTAATTTGAAATGCAAAACCACCATGGGTTATGTTCATGGAGAGAATACACTCGTATTCTTCCGTATTACGGAACAGTAGCGTAGCTAAATTCATAATAAAAGCTCTCCTCCCCATACTAGTCAAAACTGGTCTCCCGTTGACTACCTCTCGTCATTGAGATAACAAGTCCCAATGAGAGTAACTTTTGAGTAGAATATACTCAGATGCGAAGTGAACTAAGTTAAAATCTTCTCCGACGTGCAGACGTAGAATCGTAGTAAGAGTCTCTTCCAAGAATGAGAATCAGAATGTCCAATAAGAATGTAAATGTGAATCTGAATGTGAATAAGAATGCTAATGTCCTCTCCAGCTCTAGTCGGTGGTATATATCGGTTCAAAAGTCTCCTTCCATCAGCCATATCACATGGTCCAGTAAGATTCGAGGTATCACCCCTTCTCCGATGTATTGCTGTGAATCCATCACGTTGCTTCATTACGTTCATTCACATAGGCTGAACTTTCCCGCTGAAATAAAGCGTACCGAAGCGGAGTTTAAAAGTGGGTGTTAATAATGTATCAACTGTCTCTTCATGAGGTGGAGAGTGTAATATCTCTCGTAACCTCGATGACGTACTTTTCCTGGAACTGGGCTGAAATTATCCTGCTGTCTCTGGTCACCTCACAACGGCTATTGGAAAATTTACTGCAAGTTATAAATATGCATGATGTTGAAATACTTTACCCAATAATTTGTTCGTTCAGAATACGTTATAGCTGCGATACAAAGAAATGAAATGATGATTGAAATGGATGATAAAACCCCTATACACATATATATATATATATATATATATATATATATATATATATACACATTTAAACATGACCTATCAGTGACTAAATATACACATCTTATCAATTAATTACATAGTTCAATAATTAAAAACATGCAGTGATGTCTCTAACATCACAAAAGCAATAACAATATGCAAAGGAATAAATTAATACAAAGTGATAAGAACAATTTTCTACATGAATATTAGTTTATTAACATTTATTAAAATAATAATAATAATAATAATAATAATAATAATAATAATAATAATAATAATAATAATAATAATAATAATAATAATACAACCGCCTGCAGAAACCACTGGAACGATTGTGTAGCTCACTTGTTGCTGTTGCCGGTCGCAAGCCTGGATAAAGACTGCTGCCATTAGGCCATTAAACGGATGCCTCTCTAGCAATCAAGGCCCTCCAGGACTAACAATCCTGCTTGTATCTGGAGTGAGTCATTGCTCCAAACCAAACTCAAATTCACAAGCACTATGGTACAATAGAAACAAACTACTACCTCATGTAGTATCTCTTTGCGAGAATCCACCGTGACCGAAAAGCGACTCACGTATTCCAGTCGGATTCTGGGTGGGGGGATGCGACTATTGCGACATCATCCTGAAGATGATTAGGGGCGTCTTGGAAACCCCAAGCAGTCAAGGAAAATTGAAATTCAAAACTAAGACTTTTCTGGAATACTTCAACATAAACTCTCTTACACAAACTGACAAAGTGAAACAACTAAATAGCCCTCCTTGAAAACCATATCTCTGTAGGAACATTGCAAGAAACCATCTTCAGAGACGAAGAAGAAACTTTCGAATCAGATTGGTACCGTTTTTTCAAGAGTACAGCCGGAAAAAGAAATTCCTCTACGTCCTTCGGATTGCTCTTTTCCTGATACCGCCTGTCGAACTACCACTAAGGCTGTGTATTTTTCCCCATCCACCCCACAGTGTCTTGAACTTGGGTGTTCTCGCTCCCATTTTGTCACGCTCCCCCGGCCAGATACTGCCATTAGTGTTGTCCAAGTTCGTGATACACCCCGCAGAGGAGAGCGGGGGCAGTTACCTGTTGAAATTGTGGAAAGTTTGGACACGTCTCAATGGAGTGCTGGTTGAGGTCTCGTGCTGTATGCAATAGATATGGTTTACGAGGGGTGAATATTAAAGAGTGCCCTCGCCGATCTCCCGCACAGGAAATCTCACTCATTGTCAAAGGAATTGCTCGACGTTGGTTCCTAGTGGAAATAATGAGAACGATTCTACTTTGCCTCCTTCTCCTTCTTCTTCTCCATGGGTCAAGATTAACTGCGGTTCACGGCCATTGTTCGCGCGTTGGACACGGGTGCTACGGCTTCTTTTTTAAGTTAGTCCTTCTAAGGGACGTGATTTTCAGGTGGCTTCATGAAAGGGATAATTCAAATTATGCTTCGGCTGACACGTGCAGTGTTTTCCCCTTGGATGGGAGAAATACCATATCAAAATTCACAACTTGTCTTGGGATTGGGCTTTCAAACTTGTTCCAAATATTTCTATTCCCATGTTTTTAGGATATAATTTTATGTGTTGCACCAGTCTAACCATCGACTTCATTTCCCGTACCTTCGCCTTCCGTTTTATTTCTCAAGAAAATAACCCATTCGAGACACCTTGTGGTAATAAACCCCTAAGCACTCTGTCCGATATGATATTGCCCGCTCCCCTGAGTGACATTTCCGAAAGCCAGTAGTCTGTGTTCAATAGTCTACTGGGGAATGTTTCCGATATCTTCCCACCGAACTTTGGATGTGCTAAACATTTCTCTTTTAAATTTGAACTGAAAGATAATATATTTATCAGGTATTCCTCTTTTGCCTGCTTTCGTCCAAAATAGTCTGCCATGAAGGATAGTACTAACAATCTTTTGGAAAAAGGCTTCATCAGTATGTCTAAGTCATCCTACAGTTGTCCGGATTTTGTGATAACCAATTAGGTTAGTGATTATCGGTTTATAATAGACTATAGAAAGCAAGTACCGCTTTCGCTGTTCCATTTATATTTTTCGAATGTAATAAAGTACCGATGGTCATCTCTATAGGTGGGCAAGCTCTTAACCACATCGTTTACAGTTCCGGGATATGAAGTTTCCGTGCGTGTTCATGTATTTAGACGATTACGTCATGTATTTTCGATCTTCCGAGGAACACATGAGTCATCTACAGGAAGTTCTGAGTCGTATGAGAAAGCACGGCTCTACTGTCAACCCCAAGAAAAACTCTCAGTGCTCTAAGCGCATGAATTTCCTTGGACACATTATCTCTGTGTCTGGCATTAGTGTGAACTCCAATAGAGTTAAATGCATTAAGGACTGCCTGTCTAGTACGTTCGATGGGGTCGAGTTCCCTGCTGACCGCCTGAAGGAAAGTTCTTGCTCGGGTGGATATAAGTTTCGTCGAGTTAAATGACTGGTCATTGTTCCCTTCTAATTGCCCTTTGTCTGTAGAGTTCGTAGGTAACATGGTCACTTGATCATGAAGTCACTTCGTTTCATAGTAATTGTTACTCTCTTCTCACATTCTTTAAATCTAAAACCAATCGAATGCAATGTTTGCCTAAGACTTTCCTTGCTTCATTGGTACTGAATGTCTTTTTACAGGACCACGCACAGTTTTGTAAATTCGGGACTTCTTTCTTCAGAGTATAAAATTCCGGGCGATAGTGGTTCCCACCTTTAGACTTACCTCGTAATATCCGAATTGGGCATACTGTAACAAAGATTTTGTTTGAAATTCTCTATTCGCTGCTCGATAATCCATTAGAAATTGTCGAATGTAACGGCAGCGTAAGTGCGTGTTTTTTGGGGAACTGACTCTGTTAAAGGAATATGTTTATTTTAGTTGTCATTTATTACAATGTCCACTTCCGTCGGCAATAATAAAGTTGTTCATATTCAAGGGGAAACATCGTGATGAATGTTACAGCTTTTTAGCGATTCGAAGAAAGAGATATATTCCTTTACTTACCAGTTTTTCAAGCAAAAGCCGTACGTCCCCTGAAAGACTAACTCCGTTCCCCTTGCGAGAGAATTAGCACAGCTTTTCATATTCTTTCAGCTGTAGCTCTTGTCTCAACTGACGGGCTCATACACGTTCTGAATCGGACTGTTTGCTGGATAGATCTGGTTTATGTAAACATTAATCGACACCCTGGCAACTTGAACTGAGCACTCGTGAAATATGTGAAACTCAGTCCTACATGTTGCACGTTCAACTGGCATTTATTCTCGCGATGGCTAAATTTTCCACACCACTGTGTAGCACATACCAATCTAACTTATTTTCACACAGTACTGTGAGATATTTCGTGTTTCATATTCCAATACAAGTGTTCACAGAGTAAAGTTCCATAAGACGAGCTCTGCTGTGCACCCTTATGTTAATAATCGGCAGTCTGGCAACACTGTACTGCCCTGGTGCGAGCATGGGAATACTTCTCCAACGTTATAATTTGTCCATACCGCGGTATCTCTTGCTTGTTAGCCATATTGTTTGTGAAAATCGAATGTGACGGCAACATAAGTGCGAGTTTTTCTGATGACTGACATTGTTATGTACCTCTTTATTTTAGTTGTCATTTATCACAATGTCCACATCCGCCGGTAGAATATAAAATTGTTCATATTCAAGGGAAAGAACGTGATGAATGTTACAGCTTTTTTTGCGATTTCGAGTAAGAGAGATATTCCTTTACTTACCAGTTTCTCAAGCAAAACAGCGAACTGAAAAAGTAACCGGCAAGTCGACAAGCTTTAGAAATAAAATCAGGAAGGAGTTTTAAGTGTCCTAAGAGAATGAAATAAAATTAAGTACCCCGAGTAAGGAGCAAAGTGTTAGGAAGCGTATTTTACTGGACGACATGAGTAGGTAGCTGATGTGTAGAATCCCTTCTCTGCTGGAAAATCCCAAATTTGGGAAGCATATGACGTTGAAAATATATATAAAAATAACGTCAATAACTTAACAGCTGCAAAGATCAAATCAGTTCAGTTGTTTTTTTTTATTTAGTTAGCTAGTTATTTAAGTGACGATTGCCCACTAGGATGAGATTATTTTTCTCCGGTGGTGGCCAAGGTCTCCTCGGCACAAGTTATTGTCTTTTTGTCGCCTTATACCTTCCCAAAATTGTTTTAAAACGAATAAAATCAAGATTGAACTATTTCATTAATTTCCTCACTAAAAAGGAATAAATATCAAGCGGTATTCAGAGCTGAATTTTGGATTTCTTTTTTGCATGGCTCTTACATGGTTGGAATTCACATACAAATAATTCTGTACTATTGCACATTTTCATGGAGTAGGATCAACATTACTGGTATGATAGTGTGAAGCTTGCAAACTGACTTCTTGAATAACATGACCACACTGCCAGTGGACAAGGCCCTGATTGTGTCGAAGTTATCATTGATTACTTTTAATTGAAAAGGTGCCTATTGAATTGTCTTTCTAATGTATCTTCCATTTCATCCAAATTCCAACTTACGTTGTGTGACGTAACGATATCACTAAAAACAAGCGGAACAGACGCTCACTTGTCCCTCCCGTATTTTTATAAGGTTAAAAGGGATTAAGTTCATTCGACGTTTTTCTGAATTGATGAATTTCGTCATATTGTGTAAATTAATAGTTTAGTTCAATGTTCAGAGTCGGCGAGTTTCTTTCTCAGTTACACTAAATACTGAAATGAGTGTTGAGTTATTTTGCTGCATCTGATATCTCATATTGGGATGATGATGGCAATGAAGCTGAGTGTTGTATAAAGGTAAACGGGCCTAAAGGCCGGTCTCCACTGGTTAACATTTTTTCACCGACATGTTAAATTTAACATATTACAATTGACATGTATATTGTGATTGTCTTTTCCAATTGAATTTGCATGTTAACTCAGAATGTTGACGTTAACACTTTTAACATATTGGCGTGTTTTCCGCTCCAAGACGTGCTTCTCGTGAAGTAGGATTATAGTTACAACACTCCGCAACACAAATTATCTTTGTTATACTTCGAGCATTGAAATAGATAGAGAGGGCGCTCCGTATTATTTCTACCGGCCAAGCGTGGCACCAACATCAAGCTCTGAGCGATCAGCTGATGTAGGACAAAACAAAGCGGTCTCCCATAAGAAGAGCATTGCAGTGTTTTTTAAATCCCGATTTAAGTGTGCTCCTTATTATTAATTGATTAAAACTATTGAAGATCGTAATAAACGCAATTTCCTATGAATATTCCCGTTCCTCTTTGTATGAAAATTGTTAAGTATTTTATATGTGTGATATTCTGATGTGGTTATGTATCAGTTCAGCGATACGGTGACGTGAATAGGTCTCGTGTTGTTAACCTATTTTAGTTACTTGTCTTCTAATTTCACAAGTTGGTAAAAGTTCAGCCTTACTCGCGCAAGTTTATAACATAGTAATCATGGCTGACAGTTGGCGAATGGGCACTGCCATTGGTTGAAGGCTAGTCCAATGAAATATCGTTCCCATAATTCAATATAGCGTTGCCTACACTATAACCTTAGCCAAGACCAACTACAACCTATCAGACCTTAATGCAGAATCCAACATGGCGGAAACATTGGGCTCACTGTCTGCTGTGGGAAGCAGCTAGGCATTAATTCCTAACTAATATAATTAACGCCGATAACGTTCATAATTCATAATCGTAAAGAAGAATTAGTACATGAAATATAAATCATGTTTCCATAGTTATAAAACACGAAACGGTTTAAAATAATATACCAAAATCGAAATAAGTATTCAACTTACATAACCCTACAATGACAAAATGTAAGTACCGTAATTAATATTTGTTGGTAAAACAACCACGCACAACACATTACAAAAAATTCATAAGAGTGAAATGACACACTGTGCTTAGTAAATAAGATATTTAGCAACCAGGTCAACTTTAAATATCACACGACTCGGTAACATAACCCTGCAACACTTGAAATTGACGACGTTTAATAAATATTTGTTGGTAAAACACAACAGTGCACACGCAACACATTACAGACAAAAAAACTCATAGCACTGAAATAGTGTACCGTACTCAGAAAATAAGAAATTCAGCAACCAAGTCTACTTTAAATACTCACATGACTCACTAACATAACCCTACAGCCAGTACACTTGAAAATGACAGAATTAAAGCAGCATTTGTTGGTAAATCACATCAATACACAACACGTACGTATGTTAAGTGCTCAGAACTGGAGGCTGGTTTGATCCTCCCAGTTCCACCATCAGCTGTCAGAGGTGGCCTAGGTGTCACTGAAGAGGCATATTAGGGAAAGTGAAGTAGCTCTCCGTTGCTTTCGTCGTTGAGCCAAAAGTTGCTATTATATATCAGTCTGCCAAGCCCATTAAAATGAACGCACCGACTGACCCTATGAGCAATATTTTCACACCGTCCATCACAGAGACTGGCTGCATAAGAAATGGCATTGCTAGGATCACTCATACCTCGGTCACTTTCATGTTAATACCAATATTCTTGGTCTGTTATAGGACATAATAAATTCAGCAGCTAACTCATTCCTGGTTGCCAACGTTTTGCCCCAGTGTGCTTAGTTGGGCTCACCAGTTGGTGAATAGCACACCTCCCAAGACCCATGGCTAGTGCATACCGTGGAGGTCACTGCGTAGGCTACTGTAGCCACCGGCAGTGCCAATGCACTATGAGAGACTTTGTCTCATTTTCAAAAATTGATGCCTGCCAGGCCATCATCGACAGGAATTGACATCTATATCACATTCATGTTGTCAAAGCCAAGGATGAGACTGAGACAGGTTAATGGAAGTAACAAAATTGCTCTAGTCCATACCAGAAGACATTGTGTACTGAGAACACTAGGTCTTGCCAGCAAAGGCATATTACATGAAAAATACAAATTAACCAGGACAGTGAAATAACATGCTCTACAAATACACATTCACCAGCTACATTGTACTTTAAATATGGAATTAAAGGTATATCTATAAGAACATCAGGTTATTTTCAATGACACTAATCGAGATTAGAGACAAACTTAACTGATACATTTAAAAAAGTTTTCAATTTGTCGAGCACACAAGTTGAATATAGGCTAAATATTGCACTATAAGATACCTGTAAAAAAACAAATTATTAAACAAAGAATGACATGCTTCATTCTTAAAAGAACATCAGATTCTATCAAGTCACATTCAATATTTTTAAATATTTGTTTACTTTGTCCAAACACCTATGAATTTGAAATTTGGAACTTACGTTAATAAAGTCGTACCTTCTCCAACTCCACCATACATTGTGAGGCGTCTGCAAAACTGTTACTCCTTCAATGGCTCAAATCCCAACAGCTACAAGTCCTCTGCTCTTTATTACATCACTGTCCCACCTGGTCAGGTCAATGACTTGCTGCACTCCTCCTTCAGGTGCTTTACCTCTAGTATGTTCATAGTAATACTATTCATTGTATTTGCTATCATTATTATTTCTTATATTACAATTATTTTTTTTAACCTGCGCAAGGGTTCTTAATGAGCTTTTAATGGTCTGCCTATTATACCAGAACATTTTTAATTAGAGAGTCCTTGTAAGATGTTATTTTTAGTGATAAATGATAATCAATTCAAGGATCATCTCAAGTGGCGAGGGCGGTACGTAAGTTCACAGAACCTACTATAGATAAGAATATCCTAACCCACATTCCAGGCATTTAAGTCAGAGATTACCTCCTGTGGGGTTCGTTAAGCGCTAATGTAACAAGTGTGAATGAGTCAATACTGGAAAATAGGGCTTCCTTCTTAACAAATTAAACTGACACGTTATTTTCTGAAGACGATCATTTACTGCTAAGTTTCAACACTTTGCGTTGCTTAGCTTTTTGACTTGGTTCTGCTTTTGCAGCATCACAGGTACTTCTCTTGAAATTTTTAGATTGAAGTTTCTTTGCCAGTTCTTTTGAGACACTTCTTTCCTCAAGGGCTTTACCATAATTATTGATGAAAACATTTGCTATCACATGAATGCACTTTTTAATCATTGTTTTCAACTTCATACCACACTGACACTCATCATCACGGTTGCACACACTACTCTCAATTAACTGAAATCCTAACACTACCAGTGCCCCTCTTTGATTGTGTAACTTAAGAAATTCTGGTTCGTAACTGTCAATAATTAATGCCTGGAAAAGTCTGAAAATGTTACAACACAAGGACATGACCATAGACGATGGACACTTCAAACGACCTCTGTTCACTAGATTAAAATACATCATCACTTCCCTGTCACTATCCACAAGTAATTCATTTTCACTCTGCAACATTTTAATGCAGTCATCACACTTTTTACACAATATTTCAATCACTTGCAAACTGGTGTAGCTAGCAATGCACACTAAAATCCGCAGTGTTTCAAGGGGAACCGTGATGTGAACTACTTCTTCTAATGCAGACTCTAATGCATCTAAATTATCAATAATTCCATCATGGCTATTGTTATGGACATTATGGGCAAAATCTTTCAAAGAAAATTCACCAAGTTTTGCAGACCTCATCTTCAATACTCCTAACACTTTGAACTTTCTTTCAGACTCAAGAATTTGTTCCACAGAAACATTATAAGTGCAACCACTCAATCTTCTGTAGGCACCAAATCTTCCCTCTAAACTGTCTGTCTGCAATTTGGCAGTAAGCACATAAGACCAGTGGTACTTCCTGAAAATATATTTACACAGTTCTACCACTGTGGTAACAGTATGTGTCAAAGCAGTATACGTTTCACTTGTTAATCTTCCTTCTGTTTGTGACATGTGCCATATGTCTATGGATATTTTTAAACATGTAAGGAATGAAAGTTTCTTGTCATCAGGCCCAATAATTGGACTAGCCTCTTCATTCCTGGTATATGTACCTTTCATGGGATGCTGTACATTACAGATTGACCACCACTTTTGAATTAATTTTACAAACTGGATTGTGCCATCAGAAACATCCACACCTTGACTTTTAAGCAATTCCAAAGCAGCAATATTCTTAGGATCAAAGATTTTTCCTGCTAACGATACATTTTGTCTCTCTATTGGTGTTGGATACAGAGCCTTTCTAGATAAATTTGGAGCCATTTTTAACAACAATCTCTTCTCTGAGTGAAACAACTCTCTGAGGTCTGAAAATTTGGCCTCAGTAGTTGTAAATTACAGACTTACTCTGTACCAACATCAACGTTCACAATTTCACTTAAAACAGAAAATGTCTCATCGACGTTTGGTATAATGAAGGTTTCATCTGATCTGTTCAACCAATTATTTCTAATGCACTTTAGAATGTGTACACTGTCAAAAAGAAGAAACAAGGACTTACATGGATCTGCTGGATTTTGAATACAAGGTTTCAAGTTATTACTACCACATAAAAGTTCAAACATTTTCCTGTTGTGCGATGGTTATAAGCAATCAAGCAGACAACATAAAAACCTAATTCAACCATGACTTTTAAAACCTTAAGTGTGAGATCATGCAGTGTTCCAGAGTTCATATTCTTCACCGGAAAAAGACCAATTACATCTTTATTACCAGAATGCAATGATGAAGCCATAAATACTTGCATGGTAGATGCTGCATCATACTCTGAACTGTTTTCAGCCATTTCTACTAATTTACCAGCTTTATATGAGATTTTTGAGTTTACATGAACCTCGTCAAGCATTACTGACACAACCTTTTCATTCTCCTTCAAAAGTTTGCTTTTTTCTCTCAAAAAAGCTACCTGTGCAGGACCTATTCCTGGACTACTGGGGCCTATTTTTGATAAAAAAACTGTCTTAAATATACATGATGAGGCAATGTCATTACATTTGTTTTACGCAAAAAATTGTATGCACCAGGGTACGAATAAGAGAAAGTCGCAGCCCATATCAGTAGTTCTGGGGAGTATCGTATTTGATTGTTTATAGAGAGCTCTAATTGTTCCAAGACAGAATGTATTTTACTAGTTCTCTCTTTACTAAACTCACAGTCTAACTCAAGTGCATTTTTCACAAGCTTCATCAAAAAAGAAAGTTTATCAGTGAAACCAATATTATCATCAGAATAACTTACGAGGTGACTTACCAAAGTTTCAAACTTTGTCCATCTGTCACACTTCAGGTCTTCACAACCATCAGATTTCAATATAAATCTAAAATGCTCTGTCGGCAAACACACATTTTTGTAAAACACTTGAACTGTAAAAGAACTGGAAACCTTAAAGCTCACTGAAATGAATGGAACATTAGTAATTGACTCATCATCCACCTTCACAAACAACACGTAATCTTCCTTCACTATTGCAGTGAATGGTTTAACACATTTTTTCTCGACTTCACAGATGAATGTGTTAAAATCAGTAAATTTGTCATTTTCGCACCACTTATTAAAATTCTCCTCATCTCTCCTAATAAGCTCTTGGACCCTGTCTTCGGGATTTGTCCTTTGTTTTGAAACACTAACAGTGTGATAAGAGGGCTGATTAGGAAATATAGAGCGGTATGCATCAGAAGTCAGTTTTTGTATTTTTCTGGGCACTCTAATGGAATCACCGTTGAGCACAGGAAAAACATCTTCACTTATAATAAACTTAGGGTCAAAATGTTTAATGCATACCGAAGTATTATCAGTAACCTCAAAACGGTCACGATGAATATACCTAAACCATTTGTCTCGTAAACTTTGTCCTTAGGAAACCTAAAAGTTGTAGTATTGGAAGATCCATAATTTGATCGACAACCAGGCACAGAACGTTTACGACCCATTGTACTTATCTAACACATTTATACACTCCACCAGACCAAACTCACCGAAGCAGCAGCAAATAATATACGGCACTAATAACCTCTAAAATACTAAAACTAATTCCACTCCACCAGATCAAACTCATTGAATCACCAACACATTACATAGGGCCGTAATAACCTCTGACATACAACTAAAAACATCCCTAGCACTTTAAAAAATAACTAGATAACAAATAAAAGGACACTGAAACATTACTTAACACACAAACATATTCGGTGGATAATTAATTTGCGAATTCCAGTAGCAAGATAACCTCAACGAACTAGACACGTGCTGAGCTTACACCAAACTGAATGTAAACATGGCCCTACATGCCTTATACGCGTAGCCCAATGCGGCGGCCATTTTGTGACGTATCGATATGTGCCTTCAGGTCTGATAATATTGTAGTTGGTCTTGCCTTAGCCTACAAGGAATACAAAGCCTGCCCAAATGCCACTCATAGCTGTCCGCCCTGTGGATGCTATATTTGCCGCTAGAGGTGCTGCAATTCAACCTCACATGAACACCTCGGTTGGCGGAATTTCTACACATTGTATGTTTACTGGTGACGTCTACTACGAAAGTTGAATGTTAATACTGTTAATAATGAAACTCAATAATGATTTTTTTGTCCGAATCCTTGGCTGAAAGGTCAGCGCTGAGGCCTTCGGTTCAGAAGGTCCCGGATTCGATTGCCGGCCGGATGGGTGATTATAATCACGTCTAATTAATTCTTCTGGCTCGGGAACTGGTGCTTGTGCTTGTTCGAACATTTTTCCTTTCATATTCAGGCAACACACTACACTTCCAACCACCACAGGAACTTGATGTAGTGATTACTAGACCTCGGATTTTTAGGTGCTAAAATGTTATTTTAGCTGCCTAAAACAGGCTCTCAAATAGGCTCTACAATATTTTTAGGCAGCTGCAGTATGCATTATTTAAAATACCATGTTGACTTTGCTAAATTGATTATAATTCGTCATGAGAAAATATAAAACAAGTTTCACTCACCTCTTTGCTGCAAACGTGACCGAATATAATTTTACAATCCGATGTGAAATGGACAAACTCTTGTAAATTCAGGGTGACTTGGAACCTGACACTTTCGGCTTAGTTCACACACTGACCAAACGGGTAAAGAGTACGTCAATTATATTACACTGGTGTACTGCTGCGTGCCGTTTTGTAAACAAGGCTCTAGAAATAAAGTTCCTGGAACTAGTTTCCATGAATTTCCTTGCCAAGAGCCAACTAGGGAATTATGGATTAAAGCAATACGCAGACAAGGTATGGTATAGTAAATACGCAGACAATGTGACGGTAAAAATTAGCTTACTTGTTATTATTGCTCCTGTTCAGATGATAATAATTTCCTTATCCTGTTGTGTAGGTGGTACCAAGGATAAGTTATGGAACCCTAGTGAGGGTATTTGGTAAGAGTTGTCGAAGACAACATGGCATGTCAAAAGTGTGTTGATAAAATTAGTAGTATCCAGAATCAATCTCCACTAACTTCATTAATAAAAATCAAAGACAGACGTGGTTTCAGGTATCCAAAGCCAAGTTTTGTTTCACTGCTGATGAAACTGGGGCAAGTAAGGGACGAAATGTTATCGGTAACTCTGAGCAGTCCAAAACTAGCACAAACATTAACCGAAATACTGTTTCCACGTATTGCTAAAAATCCTATTCTACAGTGTGGGAAAGTGATCATCCTGAGGAACTAAGCACAGTAATACTGCAGACGTTTCTGCGCCCCTCTGTCACTAACTACGCTAATGCATGACAGATGAGTATCGCCGAGAATACTTCTTGAGAAGAAAAACAATTTATGAGAAGAAAATGTCAAAGAAAATGGTTAAAGTCGTTCCTTTTCACTGACAATCTATGGTGCGGTAGTAGAAATATCTAGTGCAGACCTTATATCCTTTTAAATGCCAGACATAAATTTCGACAGTTATGTGTGTTATCTGAAATGAAAATCCACAGCTGAATTGAATTCCTAGGGGGAAAAGGTGAACATTTATTGTTTTCTACTTCATTCTGCTCAGTAATGTATATAATATACAGGAAGTATAGTGTAGAGGTAAATTTGTGCTGGTTTCAACTCCCGTTAGCAATGCTAGTGAGTGCTGATATGAGGTGGTATACTAGCGCTGCAGTGGTCAAGACGGGCACTGCCAGGCGGACACTGTTTCTGAAGGGAGCACTGAGAGTGAGCAGGCTTTGTATTCCTTGTAGGCTAAGCTATAACACAAGGCCTTGAAATACACTCATGGAAACGGGTGGCATCCTAGTTCACCATTCAGCCGCTAGGATCGCATGCTTGCCCCTTTGTATTCGCATGGCCGTATATGTCAATAAGTAACTTATATCCTAAATAAAAAGAACTGACTGTTTTTGCGAGTATTGACAGTACGTTATTTATAGAGCGGTGCTGCATTGGCTTGGATATGACATTGAAGTTTCAAAACTTTCCGTTTGAGGGGCTTCTTATGAAGTTTCGAAACTTTCTCTCTTCTACTTGAGTGGCTCGAAGCAATGTTGTCTAATAGTGGTCTTAGAAATGTTTATAGTAGAAAAAGAGGTAGTTTGTCGTCCTTACACTTTCTACACTTAATTTCACTGTTGAACATGTTTTTCGGAAAAAAACGTACACCTTTTAGGAACTCTCTTCGGGGCAAGTACTGCTTAGTGGAGGTAACAAATTACGTCGTTCACTGCAGAATTGCCACAGACGACGATTTTCGGTATCTGAGGGCTCCTTGATCTTGAAAACGAATAAGACACATTATTGGACTTTGAGGAGCTGGAGAAGAGATATGTTCTAAGTAGCCTTTACAGTCTGTTTGTTCTTTTGATACACGAACCATGTCATTATATTCCGCTTGGAGTCTTAGGTAGCTGAAGAAGAGCTCGATGTCATCGCTTGTTAGGTTCCTCGTCAATGCATACTGCAAATGTATACTTATGAAGTATTTTACGCAGGCCACAGTGGATTGGGTAGTCAAGATCTATGCCTGATACATTTCCCTCACGATTTTTTTTTTTACTTTCTCTGAATGCATTTGAATTTTTTTAATATATGACAGGAAATCATTAATTAACCAACTGAGGCGTTCATCTTCAGCACTAAAAGATGCTCGTTTGTTCTCATTACTGGAGTATGTCCCATGTGAGGTGTTGCAGATGTCATGCGCGTCGAACAATTTCATAAAATGCTCCATAAAACAAATAGTTTATTTTAAACTGTATTTAATAATCTCGGGACAAACCACCTCCATACTTTTCAAACCAGAGATTGTTTCAGGGGAAAATACAATATTTTTAGCTCTTGCTACATTCATTTCCTCCAAATTTGTTGGGCAAATTATTTTTCTGGTTGGTTTCCTAATTTAAAATTTCTGAGTTTGAAGAGGTCTCTCAAATGATTGCCTGTCACGGTAGCATTGTTTACAAAAAAAATCCAGTGACAAATTTTGGGTTCGTCCGATTCTTATGACGTAACTCGATCAAAACTTAGGAACAGAGACCTAAATTCGTCAGCTTGAAGTCGTATCTCAAGCGTAATGCTTCCTCTGTATAATGTTTCGAACTTTGAACATTCACTGGAAACTTGTGAAACGAAATTCCACTACCTTTAATTACTCGTGAATAAACCATGACTGGAACTGCGAATGCTTAACACACACGAATACATAATATATGCACAACCAATTCAGTTAATAAGCACGTTCAAAGGCACGAAACTGGTACACAGAGAGCAAGAAAGCGATCTTAGCGGCCCGGCATTGAATTTCAGTGTGACGACATCGATAGCGTTTTACGGGCTCTATTTCCAGGTCTTGTATTACTTAGGCAACACAATATAGGCAGAAATTGTGACCAACTTACGCGATGAAAAGACCTAAGAGTGAGGCAATGTAAAATAATAACCATAGGAAACAAATAAGATTAACAATATCAGGCTATCTTGAAGTATGGCAGTGACATTTCCTAGGGCAAATCTTCAGGCGATGGCACAGTCCATTCGTGCCACCGCCAGCCACGATTATATAAGAAAATATTGAAATAGTTGAGACGTATCGATGCAGTAATTACGATTCTAAACACTACAAACCATACAAAGAAAGTATTTTTTCTAGCACTGGCATACAACCACATTCCCAGCCCACTTGTACTCAGCGACGGCATGAAAAACAACACGATTGAACTTCTCATTTACTAATAATTAAACTCATAACATTAATAACGCATCCATCGCACGATGCCATGTCAATAGAATTAGAAATGTTTTCTGTATCAACAATGGACAGATGCACTGCTGCCTAGGTGTGGCGGCGCTATGTACGAAGAAAGACGTAGTAGGTTTTGCTGCTATCAATCGTATCATTTCCTGACCAGTAACCCACATGGTATGCCGTGGTGTAGTAATGTGAAAAGAAAGTTGATAGTGTTCCTGGGCTAAGTACCGTAACATGTGAAAAGAAACGTAATTGTGGTCCAGGGCAAAGTGCTGTAATATGTGAAAAGAAGAGTAATTGTGGTCCAGGGCTAAGGACCGTGATATGTGAAAAGAAATGTAATTGTGGTCCAGGGCTAAGTGCCAAGTGCCCTAACATGTGAAAAGAAAGTTAATTGTGGTCCAGGGCTCAGTACCATAACCAATCCAAACCAATGCTCTTATCCATGCCCTACCCTAACTGGAGGCTTACCTCCCCAGGCCCCCTTTGCTAACAGATGGACTAGTTCCAAAGTACAGTGGTTGGCAGCTTTTTGCTTCGTCATCGGCGAGTCGTCTGCGAGAAATAAACATAGGACAGTCATACCGCGCGTAGATATTGCCGATGCAAGCGGTAACCATGGTACTAATGCTGCGTGAGTTGGACTGAACTTTTAATCACAAGTATAATTTTTCTCCATAATATTTGTCCGAAATAGTTATTCTTAAAATATTTTCAAACTATAACCGAGTTAGTTAAGTCTAATGAGATGTAACATTCACAAAAATATCCTTAAAAATGTACATTATGATGAGAGACAGGAAACCATGTAGGCTACAAGTCGCAAAACAGCTACAGCCAGTTAATACACGAATGTATGATAGAACATAAAACTATAACTGAATTAGTTACGCCTAATGAGATGTAAAATTCACAGAACTATCCTAAAAATGTACACTATGATGAAAGACAGAAAGCTATGTAGGCTACAAGTTGTTATGGAGCATCAGTAATTTACGAGCATTATAATCTTATTATTATTTGCAGGAAGCTAGCAGTATGATACTCAGTTGTATACATTTAGGCAAGTGCGTTTTTCCTTACTATTTACACATAATAGGGGATGGTAAGGAGTGATGGGCAAGGGAGAACAGGGCAAAATCGTAAGAGAACGGGTGGGACGGACCCATCCGAAATATGTAAAAGAAGGGAGAAATGTGAGAAGTGGGATAAGGGAGGAGAGCGGCTCCAGCTTTACGTGGCCGGCCGCAATGGAATGGTGAGAGAAACGCACTGTCATCTGGTATAGTTGTTGGGGTCTTCCTTAGGGCCTCACGGATAGGGCCGGTCGTGTCATCATCGGAAGGGCGGCTTCTTCTCACCAGGGGTGATGACACGGCCGGGCAGTAGCGGTAGATTGTCCTTAATATTAGTTTTTGTTTTTATTTTATTATCCCTTATTGTTCATTCAATTTGTTTTTTAATATTAAGTGTAGACGAGGGGCGTGACATGTAGGGACTGAGGATGATTGCTGTGGTGACCCTCCCTTGGGAGTGTCACGTTTCCGTGGTATCCAATGAACCTCATGGCATGCCCAGAAATTTTGTATTTCTGTTTTTCTTATTTTGTTGTCAGCTGTCCTTGTAAACATGTATTAGGGCTAATTCGCCTGTTATGTTCAATAAATACATAGTAACATAGTAACAAAAAAAAATACAAGTCACCAAAACAGTTGCAGCCAGTTAATACACAAATGTATGATAGAACACAAAACTATAACTTAGTTAAGCCTAATGAGATGTAACATTCACAAAACTATCCGTAAAAATGTACAATATGATGAAAGGCAGGAAGCCATGTAGGCTACAAGTCACCAAAACAGTTGCAGCCAGTTAATACACAAATGTATCATAGAACACAAAGCTTTAACGAAGTTAGTTAAGCCTAATGAGATACAACATTCAAAAAACTATCCTTAAAATTGTACAATATCATAATTTACAATGTGATGAAAGACAGGAAGCCATGTAGGCTACAAGTCACCAAAACAACTGCAACCGGTTAATACACGAATGTATGTTAGAACACAAAACTATATCTGAGATAGTTAAGCCTGATAAGATGCAACGTTTACAAAACTATCCTTAAAAATGTACAATAACATAATTTACAATATGATAACGACAGGAAGCCATGTAGGCGATACCTCACCAGAACAGCTGCAGTCAATGGGTGGTGTGAATAAAAATGAGTCTAAGCGAGTGAGCGTGTGCTCGCTGAGTGCCTGAGTGTCTTCCTGCCGATGAGCTTCCACTCAGCATTCGCGGTGAATAAAAATGTAGGGCGGAACCACAGTATACACTCGAGTGTCCGGAGCAGCAACTCATGATCAAGGTCGTGCACGTGCCATGTATATAACACCTTGGACTGCGATAACACTTCGATGACTTCCGGGTAGTTCAATGCTTAACATGGCAGACGACAGTATGGAATTCCAGTCCGCTTTTATCTACTTTTTAAAGGAACATACAATTACGTTTTGTTTTTGTTTTTTGCTAGTGGCTTTACGTCGCATCGATACAGTTAGGTCATATGGTGACGATGGGACAGGAAAGGGCTAGGACTGGGAAGGAAGCGGCCGTGGCCTTAATTAAGGTACAGCCCCAGCATTTGCCTGGTGTGAAAATGGGAAACCACGGAAAACCATCTTCAGGGCCACAGACAGTGGGGTTCGAACCCTCTACCTCTCGAATACTGGATAATGGCCGCACTTCAGCGACTGCAGCTATCGAGTCACAGTTACCGATAAGAAGCACAAGAAGACAAGTGCAATAAATGAAGTTCAGTGTAAACTACTTCGTAAATTTAACTTAAATATGTCCGTCCAACAACTATCTGACTGGCTGAATGGTTAGCATCGAGGCCTTCGGTTCAGAGGGTCCCGGTGGGAAGGGAATTTTAATCGCCTCTGATTAATTCTTCTGGCCCGGGGACTGGGTGTTTGTGTTTGTCCCAACACTTTCCTCTTCATATTCAGACAACACACTGCACTGCCAACCAGCACAGAAAAACGCTTACATGATTACATTCCTCCGTGTAGGGTTGGCGTCCGGAAGGGCATCCGGCCGTGAAACAGAGCCAAATCCACATACATACATACATACATACATACATACATACATACATACATACATACATACATACATACATACATACATACATACATACATACATACATACATACATACATACATACATACATACATACATACATACATATGTGTGTGTGGCACAATTCTCACCCGCGACCCCAAAGAGGTGGGTAAAGCTGTCGAAGAATTTCCGACCAACAACTGTTCGTAAAAAATTACAAAACATGAAAACAAGACTAAAATATAAAGTAGAATTAAAGCGTACGGGAAACAAATGCATATCGTTAAAATGATGGGAGAAGCGGCTGATGATTCTGATGAAGGGGAAGAATAACCCTATCATCGGCCGTCTGAAAGGTAGGAAATCTTAGCCTGAATATTACGACATTAATAAATTGAGGAAAATGGTCTAACGTAAACAACAAAAATGAATTATGATGAAAATAATATATATTGACAATTGAATATAATGTTTAAGGAGCCAGATCTGCAGGACCGGACGAGTTGGCCGTGCGGTTAAGGGCGCGCAGCAGTGAGCTTGCATCCGGGAGATAATGGGTTCGATCCCCACTGTCGGCAGACCTGAAGATGGTTCTCCGTGGTTTCCCATTTGAACACTGGGCAAATGCTGGGGTTGTACCTTAATTAAGTTCGCGGCTGCTCCCTTCCTACTCCTACGCCATTCCTATCCCATCGTCGCCATAAAATCCATCTGTGTCGGTGCGACGTAAAGCAAGTTGTAGGATCTGCAGAAGTTGTCATCTCTTCGACTTCCAACAGAAGCGTCATAACTCTGCAAACATTGGAGTTTCTCCAAATTCGCGAGTCGTAGACAGAGTCAGGCCGTGGTACATCGACACTGGTTGAATTCTTCCTTTCCATTGCAAGTGGCCTGTACATTAATGTTAGGGACGCCTTTTCTGCAAATGTAGTCATTCCCATAACATGTGGCTTGTAAATTTGTACATAAGTACAGTCTACAGTTCCGATAGCATAAGGAAATGAAAAACGTGCTTGCCACTTAGCCTGTGCTACCTGCATCTCAGCAACATTTGTTGGAAATTTTATCCAATGGTCTGCTTTCATTTCTATTGAAGTCAAAACCTGCGAAAATGTTTTTGACACGGTGCTCCGACTTACACCGACGTCTTCACCAACTCCACTCTGAAATCCTGGATCACCAACATAACGCAAGAAGATTCTCATTTTTTCTTCGTTTGTTAAGTGCACCACCTCTTGTTTCTTCGGAATGCCCAAGGAAATGCTCCGCTAACCATTTAACATGTTCCTTACTGAACCTATATAACACTTTGTAATCAAGTTGAGATGATTCTCTGCTAAGTTTATATAATTTCCTTTCCGATCAACCACTGTCATAAACTCTGCCATGGTACTGAACTTGACACTATCGCTTTGAGTCACCTACTGAACTAGCTCAAGGAAACACGAGCAGGCGCTAACGGAAATGAGTGCCTGCTTTATCTTTATTCACCAAAAATCTAAAGCGCCCGCTCTGCTACTCGAGCGACTGGAGTGTGTGCTCAAGGTCACACGTCTGCTGTGAGTGATGGCTTCCGACAGGCGGTTTTTATTCACCTCATCGCGAGTGCCTGCTCTAAATTCGCGAGTAAAGAGTGCGTGCTCATTTTTTTTCACACCACCCAATGAATACACAAATGTATGATAGAACGTAAGAAACAAATATTTAACTGTAAGTTATTCACCATTCTTCTCCTGGCTGAAGATAAGGAATGTTTTGAAAACCAGAGAACTGCATGTCCTAAATCACTGATGATTGAACAATATGTACTTGTTCCATACACTTCTTACTTCCTTTCTGTCTCTTTTCTCCTCTTCCTTAGCACATTCATGTCGCATTCTGGAAGTGACATAACACTTGACAATTAACTTAACCAAGTCATTTTATGGCTCTGCGCAAATTCTTGCTCAAGTAAATGATCCTTTATACAATAAAACAAGGTTCCATTCACTGAACTCAGCACCCTACAGAGGACCTTCTGATTAACTTCTTTGCTCCTTAGTACATTGATATTTATGAGTGCACTTTCAGTCAACTTACACGACACTATCTCATCTTTGGAAGGCACAATTAATCCCTCACCTCAAGAGTACATCTTCTCCTTGATTAAAGCATAATCTGTGTAGTTCTCTCTGGCACTTCTCAGAGCACTCAAGCATACTGCACATTTGATAAGGCATTCCACCTCCCTCACCACAAATCCTGCAATGTATGCCACAACATCACTCACATATGGGGACAACCGTTCAAATGCTGGATGAGTACAGTAGTCATGATCAAAATCTGGAATGAGTGGGATATCTCCAACCCTATCCTGTGATACTGCGATAATTGAATGACACTGTAAATCTGAACGGGGCTCAGAGCTAGGCACACTTAATATATTAATTTGATCCAAGACAATGCAGTTGCTTGAACCTGCTTCTTTTACCTCATGGTGAACTAGCAATATTTTGTACGCAGTTTTAAACTGATCAGCAGTAGGGTTATTGTTATCACCACCCTTCTAATGGCAGAGAACAATACCTCCATGTGGTCCTTACTGAATTTGTACAATAACATGTATTTCAATTTAGGCTGCTCACTGAGGACTAAATACTTATAGAGGCCAAGGCAACTTCTTATGCACACCAAAAATCCAAGAAATCCAGTCTTTTTTTCTTGAATGAAGAACAGAAGGGTCTGATGAACTTGATGTTGATAGCCGCATGAAGTATGATTCTGCCTTGCTGAGGAAATCTTTTATAAAAACCTCTGTTTTGGGAGAGAATGCACACTTAAATCCCTTTTGTAATATATTCCTGCTGTTCAAAATGTCAAATATGTTATTAAAAATGTCCACAAATTCAGCTGTAGCTTCACAGTCGTTAAATAAATCATGCCCTGAATTTTTCGAATACCTGAGTGCCTGAGCCACACTGTTACTCAAAGTTTGGGCTGCTGATTTGACTTTTATCTTTACCGATTCCCAATTAATATGGTGTTTACGTATCTTAGTAGCAAGCGTTAATCCGTCTTCTAGTTGTATTTACATTAGTTTTTCTACATATGTCGATTTTATGGCCTTACCATCACTGTAAAACATTGTGCCCAAAGAAGACAAAGAATTCCTCACTAATTTCAGCATGTGGCACACATCTAGGAAAATTAACACTGGCTCTTTTGTCACTGGGTGCTCAAATGAGGTTTTCTCATTGGCATGGTGAATATCTAGGCCCAGAAATTTTACCATTGACAAGTTGCTGCCTGCCCCATCAAACGTAAAACTGACTACATGAATACCAGTGTCATGCAATATGGTCAAGTCAGTGGTTACTAAATTTTCCTTATCTTCTCCTGACAAGCTAGCAGTTAAAAATAAGCTATGGGAACCTTCCAATGGTCATTGATGGCATTTACTAGAAACACAAGGGCCACAAGTGAATCATCATCAACATCAGTCCCCATGTCCGCATAACCACATGTGACCTTTCCATCCTATCTTGTTCCTGATGGGCATTTCATCAATGATGAGGGTACAAAGAACATGTTTACCTGTAGCATTACCCTCTTCCACTTTAAGCTTTATGGTGTGAAGCTAGGAGAGCCATCAACATGTTGGTACCATTTCCTAAGAGTGCGTGGATGAGGCAAGCATACATTGAACACCTTTCTTACATAGTCGTAAGCCTTACTGGAGTAGAAGTGCAATGTAAGGGCAAAGCATCGCAAGACTTCAGAATACTTTGCTGTTTGTTCCTCAACATTTTCTGGAACAGTCCTTTAGCAGGACCTGAGAAGGAAGCCTGTGAAGGTAAAAAATATTGTAAGTAGGAATAAATAACTTATGCATGGCTTTAAAAATTTCCTAACATAACAAGAACCTAGTTGTTGATTATAGGACCAAAATCAATCAAGTTTTTCAAGATCACAAATTTCTTTTAAACCAACAAATGTAGTGAGTATAAAAAAGTTTTACTGACCTTTAACACTGCTGCAGCGTTTTCATTTATCATTAGTTCCTTCTGTAAATGAGCCACTAATGAATTTCATGATTTAATTTTTTCTTAATTCTTGTATTTTGTTTCAGTAGGTTTCAGTCTTTTCCTTTGAGAACAAATCGTGCTACGTGCATTGAAGAGACATCTCTTTGCCTTTTAGGGGGAATTCATGTCACTTTCTTCAAAATCACCAATGTAATGCTTTCTTTTTTTCTAGACTTGCCTAGAATGTTAGAGCTAGTACTGGGAATGTTTTCGGTGGATGGAGTCTGCTGCTGAGTTGAATTATCATTACTTTCACTTACTGGAAATGAAGATGAAGTGCAAGGGATGTTTTGACTTTTAGGTAGCTTTCAATGCCTGGATTTTTTATTCAGGTATTCTGGAAATTCAAAAATAGTCGGAACTGATCCTTTCAGAAGAAATGGATAGCCAAACCTCTCTTTGTCGAAGCAGCTAGGTTCAAAGTGCTTGGAACGAAGTTTACTAAATTTTGATGGCTGAAAACCTTCTTTCTTCATATTCATGACACATTTCTTCAGCAATTCGGGGTCTGAAGGGAAACTGAAACAAGTGAATAACATAATCAGTTATGCTTAGTTATGCTTAGAGGTATCTTACATTAAATAAATTATGTTAATTCATTTCAGTGGCTTGGGACATACTGGCCATCATCCCCTTATACTTAGATGTTTGTTGAATTTGTCTAATGAACTTGTGTGTGTAACTAGTTTTTAAGGTCTAGGATTCAGGTAGGAATGGGGGGGGGGTTAAACAAGGTACTGTACCATCCCGGCATTTTCTTGGAAGGAGTATTGGACAACTTGGGGAAAACCACTACTCTAAAAATAGCCAGTCAGCATCGGGATTCGAACTCTCTATCTCTGGACATTCGGCTCAGCCGCGTAGTCATAGTGCGCGACTTACGGCTGTGCTGTGTGCTGAAGAAATAAATTTAAGCTACAAGGAAAAAAGATTGCCAAAAAAGTTCAAAGTAAGATAACTCCACGATGTAGTTATAAGTCAGAATTAAACTATATGTACGTAGGCCTTTTATTCCATTTGGTCCCAACGGTACAAGTAAACATGTTAATATCTATCTATGGGAGAAGAGTACAAGTCCTTTTCTTACTTATACTCATTTTCCCTGGCAGCCTAGATACCGTATGAAATCAAGACAGTGTCTTTTCAGTTACAGATTTTATTCGTTACCTCTGAAAAGATATCTTACTCCCCTTTTCAAATCGCTGACTGCTATTGTAAGCAGAGCAAGATATGACCATTTGTGCTATATTCTTTCAGACTTGTGTACTTCACTTATCGCAGCAACGAAAATACGTGCTTTTTACATTTGTAACACATTAAAATTGTATAGAAAAAGCCTGGTTTGTCGACAATGAATCCTTGAAATCTCCCCGCTTATGCCGATTGCCCGCGCACTTAACCATCGGTGCCCAACATCAGCTGATTTGTATCTTGGCGCCGTGTTCTGCTGGCAGTGGTCTCTCTATTTCAATGCTCGAAGTTGTTATAAGCCACAAATACACTGACTGACAGAGCAAATGCAACACCAAGAAGGAGTGGTCAGAACTTTAAGCCAATTGCAGGGTAGACTGGCGTCACTAAGGTATGCTATGATGTGAAATGCGCCGCTGTGCTGCGCACGTAGCGAACGATAAATGGGACACGGCGTTGGCGAGTGGCCCACTTCGTACCGTGATTTCGCAGCCGACAGTCATTGTAGAACGTGTTGTCGTGTGCCACAGGACACGTGTATAGCTAAGAATGCCAGGCCGCCGTCAACGGAGGCATTTCCAGCAGACAGACGACTTTACGAGGGGTATGGTGATCGGGCTGAGAAGGGCAGGTTGGTCGCTTCGTCAAATCGCAGCCGATACCCATAGGGATGTGTCCACGGTGCAGCGCCTGTGGCGAAGATGGTTGGCGCAGGGACATGTGGCACGTGCGAGGGGTCCAGGCGCAGCCCGAGTGACGTCAGCACGCGAGGATCGGCGCATCCGCCGCCAAGCGGTGGCAGCCCCCGCACTCCACGTCAACCGCCATTCTTCAGCATGTGCAAGACACCCTGGCTGTTCCAATATCGACCAGAACAATTTCCCGTCGATTGGTTGAAGGAGGCCTGCACTCCCGGCGTCCGCTCAGAAGACTACCATTGACTCCACAGCATAGACGTGCACGCCTGGCATGGTGCCGGGCTAGAGCGACTTGGATGAGGGAATGGCGGAACGTCGTGTTCTCCGATGAGTCACGCTTCTGTTCTGTCAATGATAGTCACCGCAGACGAGTGTGGCGTCGGCGTGGAGAAAGGTCAAATCCGGCAGTAACTGTGGAGCGCCCTACCGTTAGACAACGCGGCATCATGGTTTGGGGCTCTATTGCGTATGATTCCACGTCACCTCTAGTGCGTATTCAAGGCACGTTAAATGCCCACCGCTACGTGCAGCATGTGCTGCGGCCGGTGGCACTCCCGTACCTTCAGGGGCTGTCCAATGCTCTGTTTCAGCAGGATAATGCCCGCCCACACACTGCTCGCATCTCCCAACAGGCTCTACGAGGTGTACAGATGCTTCCGTGGCCAGCGTACTCTCCGGATCTCTCACCAATCGAACACGTGTGGGATCTCATTGGACGCCGTTTGCAAACTCTGCCCCAGCCTCGTACGGACGACCAACTGTGGCAAATGGTTGACAGAGAATGGAGAACCATCCCTCAGGACACCATCCGCACTCTAATTGACTCTGTACCTCGACGTTTTTCTGCGTGCATCGCCGCTCGCGGTGGTCCTACATCCTACTGAGTCGATGCCGTGCGCATTGTGTAACCTGCATATCGGTTTGAAATAAACATCAATTATTCGTCCGTGCCGTCTCTGTTTTTTCCCCAACTTTCATCCCTTTCGAACCACTCTTCCTTGGTGTTGCATTTGCTCTGTCAGTCAGTGTGCAATACCGGCACGCGCACGCGTGTCGTTCTCTCTTCACTATACTTAAATTTATAGTCAGAAATGGAGTGGAACAAGATTACTTTGGACTTAATTAATGTCATAATAGAAAGGCCTTGTTTGTGGGACGTCTCATCAAAGGAATACAGAGTTAAAGCGACGAAAGCCGACAGTTTCCAGGACTTTAAATTATCTATAATAATTCCCGTGAGTTCATCGAAAAAAAAGCCACAGAAATCTAGCGTCCCTCCGTTCCCAGTATAGAAAAGTCCGAAGTCGGTGGTCGGGAGCTGACGAAGTTTATACTTCAAAGAAATTTGCTTTTGAAGCAATGAGCAAGATGAGGGGAGGAAATGTGTCTAATAAAACTGCATTTCTAAATCCCAACAAGAAGCAACATTGGCAATAACAAAGGCCAAATCCTCTTCATCTGAGTCCATTGCCCTTGTTTGAAAATACCACCTAAATGGTACTACCGCAAATTGATGATATGATGAACTACCTATATATAAACAAAGAAAGTCAAGTTTAACATATTTATTAAGTGTGGATACGATGTTAAATGAAACAATATTCAACATTTAACATGTTGATGGTGTCACACATTTAACATTTATCATGTTGTTAAATGTTAATCAGTGTAGACCGGCCTTAAGATCAAGTTACTGGGCTGCTCTGAATGCGAATATTTGACCATGTGATATGTCTCTTTGGGTAAACACCTTCTTTCGGAATGGTACGAAGAATATCATATATCGTGGGTTTGGTGGAGAAACTCACTAAGTCAAAATTTGGCTGTTTTGACTTAATGACATCTTTGTCAAACTGAAGGTCAATTCCACAGACTGGAATAACTCATTAAGTGATTACGTTGCATGGAAACCAGTGAATCCCATTTTTATGAATCTCACCAAGTCAATAGCAACTTTTAATGCGAGAAGAAGTACACACTAAGTCATTCCCAATGACTTAGTGAGTTTTTGTTGCTGGTCTTCAGTCTGATACTTACAAGGCTTTATAAAGAAGAACTCACTAAGTCACCTGGAATGAGTATTTTTTCTATTTCATTGTTTAACATATAAATTATGTAAGACTTAAAGAGTTAGAAAAGTTTATATTATTCCATCAATAGCTAATAATGCTGGAATTGTTTCGATTATTGTGGCGGGAAGACTTTTTTAAAGTCGGTAGTGTGCAGGAGTTCAGCATTCATTGTTTATAGTTAAACCCGGGAAGAATGTGGAAAGAGTGGAAGGAAAAGGACGAGGTGGATGAAACAGAATCAAGAAAAACTGCACTACAGAGTCAACAACAAGAAGAGAGATGAGTGTTTACCATACTTAAACAAGGAAGGAAAACTACAGAGTGCTAAATGTCCTCAAATTGTACATTGCCTTCAGTGTAGGTTTAAATGTACAATTCATTTCAGCCAACAAGAACGAGAAACCATTTGCAAATTGTATTGGGGTTATCAACCTATGAACGAAAGATGGACTTCATTCATGGAAATGTTGATGTTTCTAAACCAAAGACCCACCGACCAAGGAAAGGTACTGATAGCAAGAAAAGGAACTGTGCTAAGTCATACCATTTTTACAAGGATGGCAAAAAAATTAGATACCGGTACCAATACTCATTCGGGACAAATATTTTAAATTCCCTATGGGAATCAATATCTGTATTATAAAAAATTAGAGTCTGCCAATCTTTTTTCATGAAGACCTTGAATATATATAATGGACCAATCAACACAGCATTTAAAAAGAGAAATGGACATTGTTCATTTTCTGGAATTGACAAGAGAGGAAAAAATTAACCAGCAAATAAAACTCCAAAAGAGCAAGTTGTTGCAGTAAAGGCTTACATAGCAAGTTTTCCTGAGATGGAAAGTTATTATATGAGGAAATTTATCAGAAGGGAATATTTGGATGTTACGTTATCCATTGCCAAGATGCATGAATTATATGTTATTCACTGTCAAGAAACGAATACCACGCCTGCCAGTCAGCAGACTTACAGAAGAATATTTTGTAATGAATACAATATTTCTTTTTTTGTTATCCAAAAAAGACCAGTGCCCTCTCTGCAACAATTACAAGAATGCTAAAGGAGAGGCCAAAATAGCACTAGATGATAAATTTAGCAATCGCACAAGAAGGGTGAACCATTCCTTAGCTACGCCAAACAGTTGGACAAACAACGTGCATCACAAAATGAGGGGGGATTTGTCTCCGCAGCATTTGATATACAGTCAGTTTTGCAGATTCCGTCATCTGATGTGTCTCTTATTTATTACATGAGAAAACTGAACATGTTTAACCTAACGATCTATGAGTCAGCTCCTTCTAACAATGCTTATTGTTATGCTTGGACAGAATTAGAAGGAGAAGAGGAAGTTCAGAAATTGGTTCATGCCTGTTACATTGGGTAAATCAATTGCCTCCTCATATAAAGGAGTTTTCTCTCTTCTCTGATACATGTGGAAGACAGAACCGAAATAAATATATCTGTGCCTTGATGCTATACTTAGCGCAGAAATCCAAGCTGGATAAAATAGAACACGACTTTATGGAATACATGGAAGTAGATTCTATTCATAGTGCAAATGAAAAAGCCAAAAAGCATGTACCAGTATATTGTATTCAATTCAGGACTGGTTGACTATATTTAGGACTGCAATGTCACTAAGGAACAGGAACAAAGAGAGTGGACTGTATGAAGTCAAGGAACTGAAGTTTGGTGACTTTATTGACCTCAAGGATTTGGCAAAGTATTATTCCAAAAATGTATCATGCCTGGTACAGCTCGCTCCCAGACTGCAAGATCATTGATAGAACTCCAAAACCTGCAACTTTCGGTTCTGAAAGTGAAGATGATGATCACTAAACAGAGCATAAAGGGTATGCAATTAATAAGTTATAAATATTAAGCTCTAGTAGATATTCACTATTTAGCTGTAATCCCTTTATAACATTACATGAGTATATCGGTAATTCTTTTAAAATAATGCGTATGGTAGTATTTTTGCTCTGATTGGCAACTATGATTATGTAGGTACCTAAAATGTGTTATGTCTTCAATATTAAAAAATGTAACGCCTTATTTGGTAAGTTGAGTATTTGTTCTTTTTACGGTCAGCAGTGATCTGTTACCTTTATACCACTTGTTTTGAGCAATTGTGGTCTTACTATCACATTAAAAAATCATCCATCTAGATAATTACCGTCGGTGAATCTCATTAAGTCAGAATTCCATAACTGTGTTGCTATGTCAATCACCAGTGAAAACTCACTAAGTCAGAACAACTCGATAATTAACAAAATAAAAATTATACTGACGTAAATAAAAGTAAATATAAATTAAATAAGGCATTCCAAAGAGTCTTAAACAATTTACAATTACTTTGGTTAAGATCAGACCCTTACTTTATAATGAAAATGCCAAAACTGAACTCTTACATTGTCCCCAAACTAAAACTCCATTTTCCCACAATAAGCAAATCATGACTTAGTGAGTTTCTCCACCAAGCCCACGATATGATATAACAGAGTGGTGTTGAATTCAAAGCAGAGAATTTTCGCTATCGTGGTCATTGACCTTAATCTTTAATTCACAAAAATGTTTTAGGGAGTGAATCATCCCTTTATTTAATGGAATTGGTTTATGAATAACTGAAGTACATATCTTCTTGATGCAGCATTATGTTTTCTAATTAAAAGCGATGACGTATAAACGGGAATGAGTAAGTCTTTCAGTATTTTACTCCCAGTGTGTGGTATCCCAAGACGGCTGTGAATATGGTGGCAGTTTCTTCGCATGAAAACAGAACAATTGACTAACGTCAAAATTCTGGTGTGTGAGAGACAGGTATAATTCATTAAAGCAAACGAACCGAATTAATGTTAGAGCGTGAATGAAGGTAGGGAATAGAAAACGTTCATTGCGTGTGTTTCTGGTGTATCTAATGGATTTTGGCTGCTTTTACTTTCGTATATATTTGTAAATTCGTGTTCTCTGATGCAGGTCCCACGTTGGGAATAAGAAAACATGGCGGATAGTGCAAGTGAGAGTGATTCCAGTTCTATTGACGGAGGTCCAATAATGATGCCTCCGTCTCCTGTGACTCGTGAACAGCTGCAGAAAAGGATCGAGTCCTTGCAGCAGCAAAATCGGGTGCTAAAAGTAGAATTGGACACTTACAAATTACGAGTAAAGGCATTGCAAGAAGAGAACAGAGGTCTTCGGCAAGCATCTGTGATAATCGTAAGTTGTACTGTCATTATTGCCGAATTGTGTGCTTGACAACTCTTTCGGTACTTGGTAGTTTAACCTGAATTATATTTTCATTTGTCCCCCTAAATTGGCGTAGCAATACTTGTCCAATTGTCTAGCTTTTCAACAGAAATTCAAATGCTATCAATCATTATTTATTTTGACATTTCAGCAAGCTAAGGCTGAGCAGGAAGAAGAATTTATCAGTAATACGTTGCTCAAGAAGATTCAAGCATTAAAGAAAGAAAAGGAAACTTTGGCTCATCACTACGAGCAAGAAGAAGAATGTCTCACTAATGATCTCTCGAGGAAGTTGAATCAGGTAGATCACCCTTCATTAATGATTTAATTAGTTTAATTTTTTGCGGTGTAATGAATAGTATGAATACATATTATCTGTCAATCATCTGGTTATTAATGGAAGATTTTCCTACCAAACCATTGAAAAATACTATTTGATTGTACGGTTAGAAATAGAAGATTGGATTTCATACACGTTCAGCAAATCATCTTGACACTGCAAGAGCTAAGCAATAATATTAAATCCATGTATTTCAGTACAGTATTGTATGTAGAATGCAGGCAGCATAATCTAGCCTGGAAAGCCCACTTAGCTGGTGTGATTTAGTTAGGGACATTAAGACATGCAAAATAATGATAGTATATTGCCTTGCTTTGTGATATTGAATATACAGTACATTTATAAATATACGTACATGCTTTCCAGCGTTCAGTCCGCAAGCCTCTGTGAATTTTCTAAATGTTGCCACAATCGTCTATTTGCAACTAGTGCTGTGGCCTCATTTAGTTCTATACCTCTTGTCTTTAAATAGTTAGAAACTGAGTCTGTCGCCATAAAACCTATCTTTGTCGGTGCGATGTTAAAAAAAAAAAAAAAAGAAACGAGTCTAACCATCGTCTTCTTGGCTTCCCTCTACTCCTCTTACCCTCCATAACAGTGTCCATTATTCTCCTAGGTAAACCTATCCTCCTCCATTTGTCTCACATAACCCCACCACTGAAGTCGGTTAATGCGTGCAGCTTCATCTATCGAGTTCATTCCTAACTTAGCCTCCATCTCCTCGGTCTGAGTACCCTCCTACCATTGTTCCCACCTGTTTGTACCAGCAATCATTCTCGCTACTTTCATGCCTGCTACTTCTAACTGATGAATAAGATATCCTGAGTCCACCTAGATTTTGCTTCCGTAAAGCAAAGTTGGTTTGAAAACAGACCGATGTTAAGATAGTTTCGTTTGGGAGCCGACTTCCTTCTTACAGAACACTATTGATCACAAATGCGAGCTCACCGCATTGGCTTTACTACACCCTGATTCAATCTCACTATATTACCAACCTGAGAGAACACACAACCTAAATACTTAAAATTATCTACCTGTCCCAGCTTTGTATCTCCAATCTGACATTCATTTCTGTTGAATTTCTTACCTACTGACATCAATTTAGTCTTCGAGAGGCTAAATTTCATACCATACTCATTGCACCTATTATGTTCCAAGATATTAGACTATAGGCTTTCGGCACAGTCTGCCATTAAGACCAAGTTGTCAGCATATGCCATCTCATCATGCTGAATCCTTCCTTGCCACTTTATACCTTATATGCCAGGCTGCTTACTACATTTCCACCTAAATGAATCCTTCCTTGCCACTTCATACCTTTCAGCAGATGATCCATGTAAACTACGGACAGCCTTGTCTAACCCCAGTTAGTACCCTGAACCAAGAACTCATTCTACCATCAATTCTCACTGCAGCGCAATTGTCAACATAAATGCTTTTGATTGATTTTAATAATCTATAGTCAATTCCATAGTCCCCCAGTATGGCAGACATCTTTTCTCTCGTTACCCTGTCGTATACTTTCTCAAGATCTACGAAACATAAACACAACTGTCTATATTCTCATAACATTTTTCAATTACCTGACGCATACTGAAAATCTGATCCTGACAGCCCCTCTGTGGTCTGAAACCACACTGGATTTCATCCAACTTCCTCTCAACCACTGATCGACCTTCCCTTCCAAGATGCCAGTGAATACTTTGCCTGGTATACTAATCAATGAAATACCTCGGTACTTGTTGCAATCCTTCCTGTTCCCTTGCTTATAGATAGGTGTAATTACTGCTTTTGTCCAATCTGAAGGCACATTACCAACACTCCATGCTAATCTTACTACTGTATGAAGCCATTTCATCCCTGCCTTCCCACTATACTTCACCATTTCAGGTCTAATTTCATCTATTCCTGCTGCTTTATGACAGTGGAGTTTATTTACCATCCTTTACGCTTCCTCAAGCGTAATTTCACCAACATCATGTTCTTCCTCCACATGAGCTTTGTTGTTCGCGACACGGCGAGGAATATTTCCTTTTACGTTGAAAAGATTTGCAAAATATTCCCTCCTCTTGTCCAGTGATTCCCTGGGATCTATTAAGAGTTCTCCTGATTTACCCAAAACACTGTTCCTTTCTTTTTTCCCCCCTCCCTTCCTAAGATTCTTTATTACTGTCCAGGAAGGTTTCCTTGCTGCTTGTCCTAGCCTTTCCAGGTTATTACCAAAATCTTCCCACGTCTTCTTTTAGGATTCATCAACCCTATTTGTTGCAGTCTGTTTCTTTCATCTCTGTACAATTCCCTGTCTGCATCGGCCTTTGTTTGGAGCCATTTCTGGTAATACTACTTTTTATGTTTACAAGCTGCTCTCACTTCATCCTTCCACCAAGATGTTCGCTTTTTCCCATCTTTACACACAGTTGTTCCTAGATATTCCCTTGCCGTTTCTACTACAGCATCCCTGTATGCCACCATTCACTTTCTATGTCCTGAACCTGCTTACTGCCCACTGTTTGAAACTTCTCACTGATCATATTCAGGTACTTCTAATTTCCTCGTCCTGGAGATTTTCTATCCTTATTCGTTTGCAGACAGATTTCACTTTATCGTAGGCCTTGAGATACTTAGTTCACTACAGATCAGATAGTGGTCTATATCATCGAAAAATCCCCGAACAACCTGTACATTCCCAACAGACTTCCTGAATTCGAAGTCGGTTAAGATAGGGTCTATTATGGATCTGGTACCCGTAGCCTCTCGTGTGTAGCGATGAATAGCCGTATGCTTGAAGAATATATTCGTAACTGTTAAACCCATACTAGCACAAAAGTCCAGCAAACGCTTCCCATTCCCATTAGCTTCCATGTCTTCTTCACATTTACCAATCACCCTTTCGTATCTATTTCCAACTCTCTCATTGAAATCGCCCATTAGCACTATTCTATCCTTGCTGTTGACCCTGACTATGATGTCACTCAATGCTTCATAAAACTTGTCAATTTCATCCTCATCTGCACCCTCACATGGTGAATACACCGAGACAATTCTCGCCTTAATTCTTCCAACTGCCAAATCTACCCACATCATTCGCTCGTTTTCGTGCCTTACAGAAACTATGTTGCGTGCAGTAGTATTCCTTATGAACAGCCCTACCCAAGACTCTGCCCTTCCCTTTTTAACACCCGTCAATTCTTCCTTGTTATCTCCCCTTAACCGAATATCACTTACTCCTAGTACTTTCAGATGCGTCCTCTTTTCTGAGTCACTCAGTTCTACTTTCTTTCTTCCTTCCATAAGCTCCATTAATATTGGTAGCTCCCCATCAAACTCCATTTCGTTCGCCAAGTTGTTTCCAAGGAGTCCCTCGCCTGTCAAATGGGAGTGGGACTCCATTACTCTCATAGGTCCAAGGCTTGCTTAAAATGTTCCGAGCTTGGTCAATTCATGAAGCAGGATGTTACCCTACTTCCACATTGTCCAAGTGAGGATCTCTCCTCTAATGGGTTGGGACCACGGTGGATTGTATAGTCATAGCCGCGTGAGCATAAGGAAGGCCATGATTCAGAATATGTGCGAGATGCCCTCTCCCATTCCATAGCAACTGGTATCCTAACTCTCAGGGCCACTTACTAGGCCACTCAGCCGTTGCCCATGGTTCACGAATTAGGATGTGACTACAGTAACCCACACCATGAACCATATTTGTAAATATTCGTTAATTGTTTTGTTGGTTGTTTTTCAATAGAAATTTTTTTTTTTGAGTTTGATTACTAGTTATTTTTCTCTGCTATTTTACAGTTTTGCTCTTACTTCACTGTCTTATACTGTCTTTGGGTGGGAGCAGTTGAATTACACCCATGTTATCCCCTGCCTGTTGTAAGAGGCAACTAAAAGGGGCCTCAGGGACTCTTCACTTGCGAGTATACTATTATAGAGTTCACCCCGCAATGATTTTAACATATCAGTTTCAGTGTTGCTGTTCTTACCTAGAAATGGTTCTTGAGGAGAGATGTGTTCATTATGCTTGCCAAGGACCAACCTGCCTCCCCCAGAAGTATACCGTATAATCTTGAATACTACCTGCGCTGTTTTTTTCGAAAACATCGCCTCCAAAAGTTCATATCTTCAAATCCAAAATTGGGTGCGGGTCTTATTTAAAATTTTGGGAAACTTATCTTTCCGAATGCGCGTAAATCGGGCATCACCACCGGCGCGGCTTGGCATTAATGGTCTATACGCTACTTCCGAGCTTGGCATCAGTCTCGCGCACAGTCTTCAAGTATCAACATGAATTCCACAAGGCGTTTGCGATCTTTTACTGCAAGTGAGAAACTGAAAGTAGTTTGGAAAGCTGAAATTATTGGAAATCTTGCCGCTGATAGGAAATGCGATATTGACAAGTCGTGTATTCGCGATTGGAGGAAGGAGAAAAATGTACTATTAACATGTAGTGGTGATCGTAGAGCTTTTCGTGGACTGAGTGTACAGTTTCAAGAAATTGAAAAACTTTATAAATATGTGACAGAAAGGCGGGAATTGGGATATGGTGTGTCAACTGAAATGTGCCAGCTTAAGGCATTAGAGATCGCAAAGGAACTTTCATCGGAAGGGTTTAAGGCAAGCCGAGGATGTGTTTGTAATTTTTATAAAAGAAATGGTTTGAGCGTACGAAGGCGTACCTCAGTTTCACAGCGTCTTCCTGATGCCTACGATGAGAAGTTATTGTCGGTTCAGCATCACATAATTCGGTTGCAGAAGGAAAATACATATTTGCTTTTCCAAATTGGCAATGCAGATCAGACACCAGTCTACTCTGAAATGCCAGTGGACAGGACTGTGAATGTTAAGGGTTCGAAAAGTGTAACCATTAGAATAGGTGGTAATGAAAATCAACGTTGTACGGTAATGTTGTGTATTCTTGCCGACGGAACCAAATTGCTGCCGTATATTGTTCTCAAGCGAAAGGCACTTCTTAAAAATCTACCCCCTGGTGTTATCGTCAGATCTCAGAACTCCGGCTGGCTGGACAGTTCACTTGTGAAAGACTGGGTAAAGTGTGTCTGGCAACATCGCCCTGGTGCATTATTGGGACAAAAGAGCTTGCTTGTTCTCGACAGTTACTGCGGCCACACAACAGACGCTGTGAAGAAACATACCAACCTAGCAGTCATTCCGGGCGGGATGACATCTATGCTACAACTGCTGGATGTCTGCGTGAACTGTCTGTTTAAAGCAGCCTTGAAACAGCTCTATACAGAATGGATGGCGGCTGATAATCGCACACTGACGCCAACTGGTCGCATTCAGCGCCGGGAAGTTCAGCTGCTGTGTTCGTGGATTTTGACGGCATGGAATCGTATCCCTGGAGACCTCATACGGAAGAGCTTCAGGAAATGTAGAATGTCTAATGCTATGGATGGCAGCGATGACGACATCTTGTGGGAAGGTGATGGTGATGAAAGTTCCGAAGTTGGTACTGATGATGATGATAATGAATGAACTCGTTGGATATTGTTCTGGAAATATTTGTTTACTTTTATTTGTATTTTCTAATCAATTGATGTGTGTTAGTAAAGATTGTAAATAATTTTGTCTTCACTTTTTTTAAAAATTTTGTTCTTTCAAAATAAGGGTGCGGGTCTTATTCGGTGGTGGGTGGTATTCGAGATTATACGGTATTTGCTTTTATCCATATAGTGGTCCAGGCGCCATTATCCATGCTTTTCCACCTACTATCATGGGCATTTGCTTATAGTTGGAACATGATGAAGTCATTCCCACCAATGAAGAGGCAGAGGTTGCATTACCAACCACTGCAGAAGAAAAATTGCTGAAGAGGCCGGCTAAGTTTGACATTCGTTGGACGATAATCTTCCTCCTTCACCGTTACGCTTTCTCTTTTCCTCCTCCAATCTGGGGGCTTACATCTATTTCTTATAACCATAATCACTCTCACCTTTGCTGTACTGAATGCAAAAATTACTTACAAATCACAAAAAAATATTACTCATTATTACCTTAATGGAGAGGAGGGTACAGTTCACCAGTAGCCTCGAAGAACTCGTGCGCTCGGGTTTCCAAGGTTTAAACAGGAACTCCGTTAGGTAACCTACAAAGTGGTCTTTCTTCATTCTAAATCCTGGAATTGAGGGACTTCTGTTTTTCATGTGTCGCCATCTGTTTTCTGTATTGTGCGTGTGTACAGACGGCCTATCATTAGGCATCGCCCTCTTATCGCCTCTGTCACATGCCTGTTCTTCCAGCTGTCAGTGAACTGAAGGCAGTGGTTAGCTCATAGATGTACATAATCTTCGTCCTCCAGATAGTCGTATTCCTTCCAGCAGTCTGAAATGATAACCGTTTCTGGCAATACCCAATCTTTGATCATTGCCAGCAATGCATACTTGTCGTGTCTTTCAACAGGTGCAACATAAAAGATTTTTGCAATTCCTCCTTTCCACACTTTTAAACATCCACTGACCCTCGGTATGCTGACATCTATGGTGCTTCGATTTACCAAACTTGCTTTTGCCTGGACCCTCTATTTTCTTCTTATTGGTTTCTACCCAAGCAATGCACAGCTCGTGACAAAAGTTACTGCAATCAACAATTGTATTGGGCGAAAAATCTAATACTTATTGATGAATAGAGTGATAGATATGGACAGATTTCACCAAAGGACACTAAAAAGAGCAATGTCAAATAAAGTTATTTTAGAATCTCGGAAGTGTTCTTCCTCCCACTCTCGTACCACCTGCATTCTTCCCGCCTTCAGGGCGGCGACGGCACCTCGAAACAATATTTTGTCTTTGACACACAATTTCACAATACCTCGTAGTACTAATTAAGTTGTGTCGTTCAAAGAATTCAGTGAAATTGTCATGATTCTCCTTAAAATCGACTGAAAACTGGTTAAATTTCATCTCGCATCCAACGTGCACAGCCATATCAAACCAACAACCAACAGTTGGCAGCATTGTCATTCTACTTACCCCAGCAATACTAGCGCTACTAGTGGATAACCACCTAGAGGTGCCTTGTGTTGCTAACCTTGCAGGGCTGACTCTATACTTCTGCTCTTGGGAGCATGGGTTGGTGACCTCGGGGCCCATCTGAGTCCTGACTTTGCTTCTACGTACTTATTTCAGGCTCCTCACTTTCATATTCTGTTCTATCAGATCTCTCTCATTCTTTTCTGGCCCCAATGTTATTAGGTTTGTGAATCACACGGAGACTTCTGTTTTCATTCCATTTGTGGCCTTTGTCTTTCTTTGGCCGATACCTTCATTGTTTGAAGTGTCGGACACTTTCCAATTTTTCGCTCTCATTAGTGTACTTCCTCGTAAAACATAACCACCACCACCACCACCACCAATCTCATACTCTTGTTGCTGCTCATTGCACTGATGGATGTTATTTTATTTTGGCTGCCATCTTGCTAAATTTCTAGCTCACTACAGTTCTGTTCATACGATTGGTGTGTTCTGATAGGTTTCAGCACATGGCACCGAGCAAAGGTGCAGGTTGCCACATGTTCCGGCTGATGTTACTATAATCACAATCAAAGCCTCTTGATTTGCACTAGGCTCTGTAGAAAATTATATCTATGTAGAGATCGGGCCAGCTAGGAAGGCATCTGGGAGCGCGTGCGCACTTTGGACTATCTCGCATAGCGTAACCCCTCCTCACAGAGCTCCTGCTACAAGGACAGTTCAGTGCATAAGTTTACACTCAGCTGCCGCGCTCTGCTTTCTAATTTGCCGTTCAGTAGTAACTGTGGTTAGTAGTGGTGTACGTTAGGCCTATCTGTGACACTATGGAAGGCGTTAAAAGTAGCCTGCATCGTAAGGTGCTAAAGAGTCAGTCTCGTGCAGCAATCTTGAACGTTATAGACTTTATTGGAAAGGGAGGCAATGGAAGAAAAGTTCGTGATAGATTGCAAAAAAAAGTGCAGGAAAGAGTAGCAGCAGCTGTTGGAGTGCCAGAAAGTTATTTGGTACGGATTAAGAGCGAAAAACGAAAGAATTAGGAAAACCTATGGATAGTCAAACAAAAACAGAATGTGCACAAAGAATATTACTGGATTGGACGACTTTGACGAAGGTGCCGTATGTCGTATTGTTAGCAAATTTAATTTAGATGAAAGATGTTTACCTACAGTTTCAAAAATTCGTGCAAAGTTAGGTAAAGACTTAAAGTTCAAAGGATCCATAACTAGTGTCAAGCGAATTCTTCGATCATTAGGATATCATCAGAAGAAAAAACTGAGACTAACAAGCGCATCCTAATGGAAAAACATGACATAAAATACAAAAGGTTTGTTTATTAAAAAAATGCCCAGTATCGGGCGGAGGATAGTTGTACATGCTGGCGGTGAAATGGGTTTCATCGAGAACTGTCTGCTAATCTGGAAGTCTGGCAGCAAGAGTGGCGACTACCACGATGACATGAATAGTGACTTTTTTTTTAAGAGTATGAAAGATAACTTCTACCTCGCAGTGTTCTCGTAATTGATTACGCGTCATATCACAACAAGGAAGTAGATCGTGCTCCAACCTCCAGCTCACGGAAAGTGACGATGATCTTCTGGCTAGTGAATAGGAACCTTCCACGCCGTAAGACGATGTACAAACATGAGCTTTATGAGCTTATCAAATTGCACAAGCCGGCACACAAAACCTACGTCCTAGATGAACTCCTGGAACAGTACGGACACTCGGTAATTCGACTGCCCCCATATCACCCTGAATTTAACAGTATTGAAATAATGTGGGCAAAAGTGAAGAACTGGGCAGCTTCTCATGGCACCTTCACTATTGACGACGTGGAGAAACTCACTTGACAGTAATTCGTGTCAATATCCACCGAAGACTGGAACATAAGGGATGGGGAACATTTTAAAGACATTATGGAGTCCTTTGCGATCCAGCTGGGAGCCGACGACACGTCATCCGGTGAGGACGACAGAAGTGATGACGGAGGACTCGGTGGAATTGAAGAGATGTAGTGGACATTATAAAACAAGAATGTGCTCATTTTGTGAATAATTATAGTGTCATTATTTTATTACTTATTACTTCTAGTGCCATTTAAGTTATCTTCGTATACATACGTTGTTACTCAGCAAATGTAGACCCTTTATGGTGTTTCCTTTTATGAATTATATTTTGTTTCTGTACCTGAGAACAATTATATAATTATATATGTCATCTCGTTAAGTCACATTTCTTATTTTACAACAAAACATTGGCATTAAGGAGCTAGGGACAGACGATCATATAGTCTAACACTGCTTTCTCAGCTTAAAGCAAAAGTACTTATTATTATTATTATTATTATTATTATTATTATTATTATTATTATTATTATTATTATTACAACTGGGGAGAATGACCAGTACCTCACCCAGGCGGCCTCACCTGCTATGCTGAACAGGGGCTTTGGTGGGTGATGGGAAGATTGGAATGGATAGACAAGGAAGAGGGAAGGAAGCAGCGCTGGCCTTAAGTTAGGTACCATCTCGGCATTTGTCTGGAGGAGAAGTGGGAAACCACGGAAAACCACTTCCAGGATGGCTGGGGTGGGAATCGAACCCACCTCTACTCAGTTGACCTCCAGGCTGAGTGGACCCCGTTCCAGCCCTCGTACCACTTTTCAAATTTCATGGCAGAGCCGGGAATCGAACCCGGGCCTCCGGGGGTGGCACTTAATCACGCTAACCACTACACCACAGAGGCGGACATTAGTATTATTATTATTATTATTATTATTATTATTATTATTATTATTATTTCGTTTCACCCTCTTTGGGGTATGTTGATTCAATTCTTTCTCTGTGTGTTGTTCTTTTCTTAGTGCCCAGTATTTCTTCATTCTTTCTGATCTTCGTTTCTTCTCGTCTTCCAAGATAATATATGTGCCTTTTAATGTAGATTTGTTTTGGAACGTTATGTTTTCTTCTTTAGTTATTACTTTAGCTGTTCGACCGAATAGTGATTTTTCTGTAATTTTTAATTCTAACAAGTCTTTTTCAGTTTCTTTAAACCAGTTCGGTTTTGTTACGAGTTACGGAAGAAGTCAAGATTTGTTCGGTTAATCATAGAGTTTATTCCGAGGAGAAGATGACCATAAAAATTTATCCTCTTTCTTCGCATAGTATCTGAGAGTTTTCAATTTTCTTGTAGCTTATTATTATTATTATTATTATTATTATTATTATTATTATTGAGTTATTTTACATGACATGGCTTAGGTTATGAAGCCTGGTGTTATAGCAAACCATATCCTACACTGTACATTTACAGCGTCGTAAGGTTAATTTTAAATCAAATTATAGTTTAAAAATAAGGACTACGCAAATTGATACACGGAAAGGATTTTGACAGCTAATGTAAAAAGAGGTTAAATTATGTTCTAACTCCTTCAATCTATCTGTCATCTGTAACACTTCTAAATGCATTCATTTCGGGTAGGTATGTCTGTTATATGCCTTTGCTGGCAGGACCTAGTGTTTACAGTGCACCATGTCTTCTGGTATAGGCTAGAGCAATTTTGTTACTTTCATTGATCTGTCTCTGTCTTATCCTTGACGTTGACAATATGAAAGTGACTGAGGTATGAGCGATGCTAGTAATGCCATTCCATGTGCAGCCAGTCCCTGCTATGAATGGTGTGAACATGTTGCTCATAGGGTCGGTTAGTGCATGCATTTCAGTGGGCTTGGCAGACTGATATGTAATAGCAACTTCTGGCTCGGTGAGGAAAGCAACGGGAAACTACCTCACTCCTCATTTCCCTAGTACGCCTCTTCAGTGATGCCTAGGCCATCTATGACAGCTGATGGCAGAGCTGTTGAGGATCCAACCAGCCTTAGGGCTGAAGACTGAACATACATACATGTCTGTTATTTTCAGCCGGAAGAGAATTCCACTAACTGATAATCTGCGGAGTGTTACATGTCAGTTAATACAAATATTTCGGGTCAACTGTATGTCGCCACAACACTGAGCGAGAAGGGGAAGTCGGCGGTCTCGCTCCCACGGCTCTGCTTTCTCACTCGCACACTTCCCCTCACCGGATGTCTTCCTAGCTGGCCCGATCTCTACAGGAAAAATGAGTGTGTTAGCATAATATTGAGTATTGTTAATATTTTTCCAAAGTGGCTTAGCAGTAATTTTATCAGCCCAAATATCGTAAGTCATACTCCTCATTCCCCTCTCTCGCTGGATTTTATCAGTCTATCTGGTCAGTTGATTTCAATTTTTAGATAGATTTGAGTAGCAGAATGACACGTTGATTGGCCTGCTCATTGTTCTGGGTTGAAATTCATTTGAAATGGGAGAAATATCTAAGAGGTTTTTATATATTTATAAAAAGGAGTAATCTGTTGAACCCTGCCGTAGGTGTCTGCACTCTTCAACGTGACGTTGACATTGAAATGAAAGTTGTGATCGGTAAAAGTCCGTCCTTTAGCTTGTCGTTTTGCATGGGTTTGAATCTCGTGATCATAAGTCATGAGACCTCTTTTTACTGAAATCTGAATTAGGAAAAAAGCTAATGTATTCTAACCGCAGGATGTGATTCTCAGTTTCTAAATTCTTGCATGTTTTGCCCAAAAATTCAAAAATTGAAGCCCGTGTGCCTTAATAATAATAATAACAATAATAATAATAATAATAATGTTTGTTTGTCCAACCCTTGTCTCGTTTCTCTACAGGGTCGAGTATGAGGTGAGAAGAATCTGTCATGGCGGGTTTTTATGACTGGCTGTCCTTCCTGACGTCAAGCTTATAAGAGAGGTTAATGAGATGAAATGATTGATGTGGTATATTATAGTATAAAGGGAGAGGGTGAAACCTGGCGCTATCACATACCCGACTCCTGTCGAATAGCATCAAGAAGTGAGCTCAAGGCTTAACGTAACCATCTGACGGATGAACCACCATCAAAAGTGTCATATGCCCATGTCAGATGAGCACTGCGGAGAGGTTTGAAATTTAATCCAGGCTTTTGGCACGCAATCTAGTGATTAGAAATTGTATACCACTACCTCCCCTACCCTGCCAAGCAACATTCTGATCGTGAAGTTTTTTTGACTAACGGGACTCACACCAGCTAATCATGGTGTCAGACCATTTAGACTTCAACGCCTTAACTATCATGGCTACCAGGTGGGAATAATAATAATACTGTAAGCAAACAAACATAATACAGTAAATATTATGAAAATTCAAAAGGGTGCTGGGACCATCTGCTATACTTAAATGAATTCACTTTTGTAAATATCAGTTTGTATTTGTATTGGGTACAGTGATGTGGGGATCCAAAAATGATTTTTATCACATGTACCATTGTAGGAACGTAGGCTGCCAAATGCAAGATCTAGTGTGGTGTAAGAGCATCAAATATCTATATGTAAGGGGAATTGTGCTTTGTTAGCAGCTTCCTGGCAGTATTTATGACACTGTGGCATATATTTACTGTATGTGAGTGTTTGTTGTCTAGTGAATTTGTGATCATTTGATATTGTTTTTTTAACGCAAGTCTACAGTATTATGTTTTTTTTCTATGCCATAGGCGATACTCATCTTGTTTTGCCCTCAATCCATAGACAACATTACTAAGAGAGACACTCGATATATTTATTTACTATATTTGCGTTTGCCCTAAGTGTCAGCCATTTTATTCTATCTGCCATCAATGCCATGGAAACTGTGATAAAGACGGAAACTATGCATGCTCTTATCGACGTTGCCATTGAATTGGAGTCTACACCTGTTGGCACCATTACAATGGACGTATTTTGGATGGATAGATATTACTACCTTAATCTTTAGGGTCTGCTTCTCCAGTTTGGGCGTTGGGGCCAACATCCCCACACCATAAAAAAAAATTGTTACGAAACGCCAAGATATAGCCTCGGATTCAAAACAGGACAATAATGACAACTGGAAAGTCAGTGGTTAATGAGAGAAGGTCATGAAACAATCACATGCTGAAGTGTGGCATTTGGAATGTAAGGTCACTGTATACTTCTGGAGCGGTTAAGGTGTTGGATGAAGAACTGAATAGGTATAATCTAGACATAGTGGCACTGCAAGAGATGAGATGGTCTGGAGAAGGGATGCATAAAGATAAATTCTATAGCTACTTCTGTAGTGGAAATGCGGGAGGCAAACATCAATTTGGAGTTGGTTTTGCAGTAGCCAATAGACTGAGAGGGAACATTATGGACTTCAAGGCAATCAACAAAAGGATATGCTGGTTAAGAATGAAAGGAAACTTTTACAACCTAACAATGATTTCATTCCATGCACCTACAGAAGAAAAAGATGAAAAAGACAGCTTCTTCGAAGATCTAGAATCAATATACGAAGGTGCACAATCTTACGACGTAAAAGTATTCCTTGGTGACTCCAATGCCAAAGTAGGAAGAGAGACTCTTTCAAGACCCTATATTGGCCCAAATAGTCTATACGACTTCTCCAACAACGTAATGAGTCTAATCAATCTGGCAACTTCAAAAAACTTACGGATTATGAGCACCTACTTTCCTCACAAAAACATTGATAAAATAATCTGGAAGTCACCTCACGGAAACATTCAGAACCAAATAGACCACATACTAGTGGATGCTAGACAGAAATATTATTGAGAAAATCTCAAAGAGGTGCAGAAATAGGATCAGATCACTATTTTGTAGTGATGACTGTCCATGAAAGAATAGAATGCGATAGAAGCAGGGGAAGAGAAGCAGACCGGAAAATTAACCCACATCTAATGAGAGAAGATAATATTAAGGAAAGATATGCTCTTCAAATTTGAAACAGGTTTGCCACTTAGAAGATGAGGAAGATGATGTAGACAAACTATGGTCCAAACTCAAGACCGGAGTCCTACATGCTGCGGAAGTGGTGCTGAAACTGTTGGAGAATAGGAGGAGGAACAGAGGATGGTTTATTGATAGGTGTAAAGATGTTATCAAAAAGAGAAGAGCGACCAAAATGTCGTGGCTGACAAACGAAGATGATGAAAGAATGAGGTTGGAATACATGGATTCAGCCAGAGAAGCAAGAAAAGTGTGGGTATATAAACAGAAAGATAACCCTGGCAGAAGAGAACAAAATGTTGGGTAATACAAGAGACTTTTATAGAACCTCAGATACTTCAAGGAAGGATATATCACAAGGGTAGATATCATCAAAGATCAAGCAGGACAAATGATAACAGATGAGATGAAAGCTATGGAAGAATGGGAAAACTATTTTGAAAATCTCCTGAATGTGGAAGAAATATACAGAGAAAATAGAGCAACAATACAAACAGTGGAAAATGAATTGCCTAGCAGGGAAGGAGTAGGAGAAATCATAAAGATGCTGAAGAAAGGGGAGGCACCAGGAACAGATGGAGTACTTGCAGAGATGTTCAAAGAGGGAAGAGATATCTTACAAGACAGAATGCACCACCTGATCTGTGTAATTTGGAGGAAGGAAAGGATCCCGGCAGAATGGAAACAGTCAGTCATCTGCCCGATATTTAAGAAAGGAGACCGAATGAGTTGCAGCAGTTACAGAGGAATCACCTTATTCTGTACAGCATATAAAATCTTGAGCATGTTACTACTAAAACGATTAACACCATACGTCGAGGAAGTACTTGGATTCCAGAAAGCAGGGTTCAGAATGGGAAAATCAACCATTGACCAGCTGCATATAATAAGTCTATATTAAAGAGCACACTGTCTATTGGTGGACTTCCAAAAAGCATATGATAGTGTGAACAGGCAAGCAATATGGCAGGAACTGGAAAGGGCACAAGTTCCAAGGAAACTAATAAAACTAACACAAGCACATATACAAGAAGCAACGTGCTCAGTGCAAGTGAATGGGAAGAGGTCGGAGAATTCCGAAGTGAGAACTGGAGTGCGACAGGGAGACTGCCTCTCCCGCCTTCTGTTTAATCTGGTACTAGAAAGAGCACTGAGGAAAGTAACAAACCTAGAGACAGGAATTCAACTAGGTAGAAGAATCAACACCCTGGCATACGCGGATGATGTAGTTTTGATAGCACAGAATAGTTAAAATGATAAGAGTTTTAAGGGAAGAAGCAATTAATGTGGGCTTAAAGATTAATAATGGAAAAGACCAAATACCTTGTAGTGAGCAGAGAAAAAAATAACATACCCTTTGATGTGGATGGAGAAATCTTTGAAAGAGTAAAAGCATTTAAATATCTTGGAGCAGTATTCGGTGAGAGGAATGAGATAGACAAGAAATAATGGCTAGAATTCAAGCAAAAGACAGAAAGAAAGAAAAAAGAAAAAGAAAGAAAACTTATGATATTTGAGAATGCTGTGCTGAGACAGATTTTTGGACCAGTGAAGGATAGGGGAGAATGGAGGAAAAGGAAAAACAGAGAACTTCAGGAATTGTACAAATTGCTAGACATTGTGGCAGTGATTAAACCGTTGCCTACGCTATAACACAAGGCCTTGAAATGAACTCATGGAAACGGGTAGCATCCTAGTTCACCATTCAGTCGCTAGGATCGCGTTCTTGCTCCCTTGTATTCGCATGGCCGTATATGTCAATAAGTAAATTATATCCTAAATAAAAAGAGCTGAATGTTTTTGCGAGTATTGACAGTACTTTATTTATAGAGCGTTGCTGCATTGGCTTGGATATGTCAATGAAGTTTCAAAACTTTCCTTTTGAGGGGCTTCTTATCAAGTTTCAAAACTTTCCCCCTTCTACTTGAGTGGCTCGAAGCAATGTTGTCTAATAGAGGTCTTAGAAATTTTCATTGTAGAAAAACAGCTGGTTTATCGTGTTTACACTTTCTACACTTAATTTCACTGTTGAAAATGTCTTTCGAAAAAAAACCGTACATAGTAACTCTCTTTGGGGCAAGTACTGCGTAGCGGAGGTGACAGATTCCGTCGTTCACTGCAGAAGTGCCACAGACGATGATTTTCGGTATCTGAGGGCTCCTCAATCTTGACAACGAATAAGACCCAATGATGGACTTTGAATAGCTGGAGAAGAGATATGTTCTAAACAGCCTTTACAGTCTGTTTATTCTTTCGCCACACGAACCATAATGTCATTATATTCCGCTTGGCGTCTTAGGTAGCTGAAGAAAAGCTCGATGTCATCGCTTGTTAGGTTCCTCGTCAATGCATAATGAAAATGTATACTTATGAGGTATTTTACGCAGCCCACAGTGGATTGGGTAGTCAAGATCTATGCCTGATACATTTCCCTCATGCATCTTTTTTATTTTCTCTGAATGCATTTGAATTTTCTTAATATAATGTCAAACCAAAAACCAAACCCCATGGCACTACAGCCCTTGAAGGGCCTTGGCCTATCAAGCGACCGCTGCTCAGCCCGAAGGCCTGCAGATTACGAGGTGTCGCGTGGTCAACACGACGAATCCTCTCTACCGTTATCCTGGGCTTTCTAGACGGGGGCCGCCATCTCACCGTCAGATAGCTCCTCAATTCATATCACGTAGGATGAGTGGACCTCGAACCAGCCCTCAGGTTCAAGTAAAAATCCCTGTCCTGGCCGGGAATCAAACACGGGTCCTCCGGGTAAGAGGCAGGCACGCTAACCCTACACCACGGGGTCGGCTCCTTAATATATGACAGGAAATCATTAATTAACCAACTGAGGCGTTCATCTTCAGTACTAAAAGATGCTCGTTTGTTCTCATTCCTGGAATATGTCCCATGTGAGGTGTTGCAGGCGTCATGCGTATCGAAAAATTTCATAAAATGCTCCATAAAACAAATGATTTATTTTAAACTGTATTTAATGCTCTCGGGACAAACCACCTCCATACTTTTCAAACCAGAGATTGTTCTGGGGGGGGGAAATAAAATACGGTACGGTATTTTTAGCTCTTGCTACATTCATTTTCTCCAAATTTGTTGGGCGAATTATTTTTCTGGTTGGTTTCCTAATTTAAGATTTCTGAGTTTGAAGAGGCCTCTCAAATGACCGCCGGTCACGGTAGCAATGTTTACAAAAAAGTCCAGTGACAAATTTTGGGATCGCCCGATTCTTATGACGTAACTCGGATCAAAACTTAGGAACCTAATTTCATCAGGTGGAAGCCGTATCTAATGCGTAATACTTCCTCTGTATAATATTTCAAACTTTGAACATTCACTGGAAACTTGTGAAACGAAATTTCATTACCTTTAATTTCTCGTGAATAAACCATGACTGGAACTGCGATTGCTTAACATCAGACGAATGCATAATACACTCACAACCAACTCAGTTAATAAACACGTTCAAAGGCGCGAACCTGGTAGACAGGGGGCAAGAAAGCGACCCTAGCGGGCCGGCACTGAACTTCAGTGTGACCACTTCGATAGCGTTTTACGGGCTCTATTTCCAGGCCTTGTATTATAACGTAGGCAATGGATTAAACAGAGGAGGATGAAGTGGTGTGGACACGTAATGCGTCGAGAAGGTCAGGTAACCAGACAGGTGGTGGAAGTAAACATCAGAGGCAAAAGACCAAAGGGAAGACCACGATTGAGATGGATAGATGGGGTCAGAGAGGATATGAGCAGAATGGGCCTAACCGAAGAGGAATACACCGATCGAAAAAGGTGGAGGAGGCTAATTGGTGAGGCCAAAAACCAACTACGGTTTGTGTGGCCAACATAGTAAGTAAGTAAGTAAGTAAGTAAGTACTATATGGGGAGGACAGCTGAATCAGAAAGCAATGGAACCAACTAGAGGGAAAAATATTCTACATGTGGTGGTGATTATACCAGATGATGTCTATAGAGAAACTGAAGTGACATGGTGAAAGTGACAATAAAGCTGTCTTGTCGTAGTTTAAATGTGATAGAAGGGAATGTTGTGAAAGGAGGACTCTACCATGTGGTTGATAAGAGAGGCACGGGGGGGGGGAATTATGATCAATGGAGAATGGTAAATAAAATGTAAACAGCCTATGGGATGGATTTAAAGCAATTGTTGAGGAGTGCGAAAACAGGTATGTACGTTTTAAAGTAGTAATGAATGGTAAGGACCCATTATAATAGGGAAATGAATTTTTTATTTTTTTTGCTAGGGGCTTTACGTCGCACTGACACAGATAGGTCTTATGGCGACGATGGGATAGGAAAGGCCTAGGAGTTGGAAGGAAGCGGCCGTGGCCTTAATTAAGGTACAGCCCCAGCATTTGCCTGGTGTGAAAATGGGAAACCATGGAAAACCATCTTCAGGGCTGCCGATAGTGGGATTCGAACCTACTATCTCCCAGATGCAAGCTCACAGCCGCGTGCCTCTACGCGCACGGCCAACTCGCCCGGTGGAAATGAAATTAAGGGGGTGGTGCAGATTAGAAAAATACTTATGAATGATTGTAGGAGTAAGGAGATATTGAAGGAGCTTATTAAGAAATTGAATTTAGTGAAAAAGTCAGCTATAGATAACATGATGGCAAGCACAAATGGCAGCCATATGAATTTTAGGGAGCAATGGTCGGATATGTATAGATACTTGAAGGCAGAAACAGGCTCCCGAAAGCACTTTCCAGGGATTTTAATGAACAAGTGGGTTATATATGCAAATTCTTACAGAAGGCAGAAGTATTCAGTCGGCAATATGTAAAGGTAGTGGGATATATGGATAATATCCAGATACAGAAGGTGACTAATACTGGTGAATTACTGAAATTTACCTCTGGTAAAGTCATTTAGAAAAAGGTACAAAGCTGGGATTGATAAGATTTCTGAGGATATTTTAAAGTATATGTGTTGGGATAATGTGCCATATCCGAAATACTTATTTGAATACTGTTTGCATGAAGGGGCGTTACAAAATGAGTAGACAATTGCAATAGTAGCCCCAGTGTAAAAGGGAAGGAGTGACACAAACATAAAGCATGTAATTTCCGGCTAGTCAGCTTGACATGTGTTATATGTAAGTTCTGATTAACACACAGGTTTGCAAAATTATTAACTGGTTTGATAGAAGGCAGTTCAGATTTAGGAAAGCTTATTCCACTGAAATTCAACTTATAGAATTCTAGCAAGATGTAACATATTTTAAATTCAGGAGGTCAAATAAACTGTATCGCTAATGACCTATCCAAAGCTTTTGACAGGGTAGATCCTGAGAGATTAATGATGAAAATGAGGGCTTATTGGACTATACAAAAGAGTGGTTGAATGGGTGGCTAAATTTCTAGAAAATAGAACTCGGAGAATTAGAATAGGTGAAGTTTTATCTGATCCTGTAATGATTAATTATAATATTATTTTCATTTCCCACTAAGTACTTTTGACAGATTTCGGAAACGCCGGTGTGCAGAATTTTGTCCTGCAGGAGTTCTTTTACGTGTCAATAAATCTACCGAGACAAGGTTGATGTATCTGAGCACCGTCAAATACCACTGGACTGAGCCAAGATTGAACCTGCCAAGTTGGGGTCAGAAGGCCAGCATTTCACTTGTCTGAGCCATTCAGCCTGGTCTGTAATGATTAAGAAGGGGGTCCCACAGGGCAGTATTATTGGACATTTAAATTTTCTTATATATAAATGATATGAGTAAAGAACTGAATCGCAGATAAGGCCTTTTCAGATGATGTTATACTGTATGAGTTGCAGGATCGCAAGCAACTGCAGGGAGACCTAGACAATGTTGTGAGATGGACAACAGACAATGGTATGATTGTAAACAGGATGAAAAGTCAGGTTGTAATTTTCACCAAGAGGAAAAAATCCTCTGTTTTGATTCTGTATTGATGGGGTGATAGTACTTCATGGGGAACACTGTAAGTATCGAAGTGCTATAAGGAATTATCTTCATTGGGGTAATCATATTAATGAGATTTTTAAAAAGGGTTAGAGATCTCTTCACATGGCTATGAGGATATTTAGGGGCTATAGTAAGGATGTAAAGGAGAGGGCATACAAGTCTCTGTTAAAACCCCAATTAGAGAATGCTTCCAGTGTATGCAAGTCACGCCAGGACTACCTAATATGAGAATGGGAAATGATCCAAAGGAAAGAAACATGATTTGTTCTGGATGATTTCTGACAAAGGAGCAGTGTTACAAAAATTTTGTCAACTTTGGGGTGGGGAGACTTGGGAGTGAACTGCTATTTCATATTGCTTGGAAGTTGATTTTTCTGTGTATTGAATAGAGACGTTGTAATCTTTAAATGGCACGTTGAATACCCCTTTACTTCTTTTGGAATAACTACCTTTCTTTTTAGAAGTAATTGTTCAGGAATTTTTGTTTTTTTTGTTTTTGCTGAACCATTTTCTTATTAAAATTCATTGGCACTTCTGTATTTTTCATTCACTGTTTAATTTCACATAATTTTCAACTATCTTTTTTTGTCCGACATATACTTGCCTTGTGGTAGTTTAGGAATCACACTCCTGTCTCATGGACTTAAGTTGATGGAGAAAGTGGTAGAAAAAAGATTATGAAAGATCATTGAACCACAGCTTGAGAAAGAACAATACATATTTTGAAGTAACAGATCAACAAAATATCTCATTTTTGCCATTAGGATGATAATGGAAAAACATTGGGAAAATGGAAAAAATGTCATCTTTATCTTTCTGGACCTGGAAAAAGCCCATGACAGCATACTGAGGTATAAACTTTGGGATTGCTTGAGAAGGAGAAATGTTCTAGAATTTCTCATCAGTAAAGTAAGAATGTTGTACAAACACTGCCAGAGCTGTGTAACGATAGGAAATGGCTATTCCAACTGGTTTGTAACAAGTAAAGATATTTTCATATCAACATTACCGATTATGAAGAAACAATGAATTGTACAAAACATGGCAGTACATCAGGTGGGATATAAAAACAAAGAATTAAATTCTTTGTCACCTCTACTATTTATCACAGTGATGGATGAGTTAATGAAAAGAGTGAAACAGCACTGCAAGAAGAGTGCATTCAAGGCATTTGCATTTGTAGATGATGTGGTGATTTGGGGAGGTAATGAGGAAGTAGTTCAAGGAAAGATTAATGCTTGGAATTGTCATTTTAAGGAATTTGGACTTAAAATCAGCCTTAAGAAAACAGTTGTTATGACAATCAACAGACAAAAGTCAGGAACAAATATCACAGTAGACGGACAGAAATTACAATAAGTTAACCACTTCCAATACCTCGTTAGTGTCCAGACTGAAGTTAACCGATCGAATGCTGAAATCACAAACAGAGTTCAAAGAGGAGCTGTCCTTTACTATCAGGTTAGAAGCCTTTTCTGGGACAGCCAGATTCCAATACTAACCAAACGAACACTTTATTAAGCTCACTTCTTGCCCATAACAACGTATGGCCTTGAAACTTGTATCATCACAGGCAGAGATAAAAGTAGACTCCAAGCTGCAGAAATGAAATTCCTCTGGACAGTCTACAAAAATCCAGGAGAGATAATGTCCACAACGAGAGGATTTGCCAAGAGATTCAAATAAGAGACTCGTTATGTGATACCATAATCAGATCAAGTTTGAATTGGTATGGCCATGTAATGAGAATGGATTCTTGCTCAGTACCTAAGGAATGATTGGAGAAAACCTTAGACACCAAAAGACACAGAGCAGACATCGAAGGAGATGGATCGAACAAGTGAAACAAGATCTAGAACATGGAGGAATGGATTGGAACAAAGTACAGGAAGAAGAATGGTATGTGAATCGGCTGAAGTGGTGAGCGCTCATACGCCGCACCTGGGAAACTGGAGACGGTTAACTGATGATGATTGTAGTTTAGGAATTTGTTCTTATGATATTTTCATATCAACATTACCGATTATGAAGCAACAATGAATTGTACAAAACATGGCAGTACATCAGGCGGGATATAAAAACAAAGAATTAAATTCTTCTGACATGTTTCAAGAATGAGCGACGACAAGCTCTCTGAAAACAAAAATTCATCCATTGCCGTTCCCCATTTAAAGGCGGATGCCTGGCCATAATTAGTGTTTTCTGACAGAATCGTTAAAATCCCAATAGGCACAGCAGCATAAATCTTCTTCTTTTCTAGCCTATTTCAATCCACTGCTGGATATAGGCCTCTTCCATGTGCTTCCATCGTCTTCGGTCTTGAGCCACTTGGATCCAGCGTGTTCCAGCCAACAGCTTTATGTCGTCGAGCCATCTCTTCAGGGGTCTTCCAATGCCTCTCTTGTGTCCCCATGGTCTCCAGTGAACAATCCTAGAGGTCCACCTGTTGTAGTCTTGTCCTTTAAAAGAAAATAACTAAAAGTCAAACAAATAAAGATATAAACGTAACTTCTTTTGCATTTCGTTTCTGAATGTTGAGTGGAAATAAATGTGACTCACCCTAATTTTGAATATCCACATTTTGTTCCTGATGCTATTCCAAAAAGCACCCTGTCCTGCACAGTGGTAGACCGCACTACTTGCATTTGAATGTTGTCGTTTTGTCTCTCCCAGAAGCTGCCCTATTTTTCATTTGTAAACACAAAACACACACTTTGGCACAACCAGGTATCTTCACAGTCAAAATTATCCGTCATCGGCAATTATTCATTGAGACTTGTTAATTTAACTACAGTCATTTGTAAATAAGAGGGCTATTGAAATCATATTACATATTGTACCAGGAAGGCATAGGCCCTGGCACATCAGGTTATAAAATTTTTAATCATGAAAGAATAGCCGAGTTGTGACATAAGGAACAGCTGTCCGAGGGAATGTTCTCGTCTCTACTGCTCCGTGTAAGTGTGTGGGAGACAGCGAGAGAGGGGAACAAGGTCAAGTGACGTCAGCGTCACATGTATCTCACCTCCCCATGGAAACACCCAGAAACAATTTTGTAACTTCTAAACGACTCGACAGATGAAAATGAGAGAAACACCAACATGTAGCCCACATTTCAAATGTACAATGTTGAAAATTTGAAGTCAATCCACCTAGTAGTTTAGAATATATGACAGGTAGAAGTTTGGAATGCATAACCACCCCTCTGTCGTCTGACCCAGTGAGCTCGCTCCCAGCAGAAATAGGTCAACGACTTAAGGGTATAGTCAGTTGAAATCTACAAGTCGGTCATGGCTAGAAGTCATACTGCTCCGTCGCACTTTGGGAGAGATGTGTAAGTCATAGTCTAAAAATTTGAATTTGTGTGAGATCGTAGTAAGTGAAGCTTCAACCGTGTCGTGGACGTGTGAGATGTTATAAAGTTCTATAAAATCGAGTTTGGTCGTATAAGATTTACGGATTTCTTGAACAAGTGATCTTGCTATAGAGACTGTACATCTTGGTAGAACTGAGAATATCAGTGTTTAATTTACCATTTGACAGTATTATGGACTTTGTTAATTCCTCATATATTTGAACTCTGTCGTGATCATTTACAGTGACAAGCATAATAGGAAATTGTGCGTGATAAATCAAACCTTCAATTAATGATAATTTCATTAGTCTTGAGACGCATTTCTCGTATACAATTACGATTGTGAACTATTTGAAGTACTATTCCACTCAAATATTCAGTAATTAATAGGACTGAGTGTGGCTAAATTTCACGTTTTTCCTTGAACATTCGATTAGTGTCATAAGAAAAGAACTGAATATTAAGGACATATTAAGGAACTCTTGAACTCATTCATAAAAACCACTGAAGCAGTGAATATTAGGATTCAAGAGACTGTTCTAAAAGTGACCTTAATTGCATTTATTTGAGCATTTAACAGACTGTGATAGTTATTCTTATACTGAATTATGACATAACCTGTGATTATTATGAACTGTGCTAGTGTCTCATTTCATGTCTTATAAACTGTGTGGTGAAAGACTGTGCTTTCGACTGCAGAAGCGAATCATTTTATTACTACAGTAACTTGACTTATAGCTCGAACTGTGACATAGACTGCGCTATTCCAAGTCACATATTTAATGCCATAGTACAAAAGTGAGAATACAAACTGTGCATTCGGACTTATTTCAGTGTGAAATGAAACTCATTAATGATAATTAATAGCCCTACAACTCGCTGTACAGTGCCAATTGAACTTTCCCGTGTTTCAACATTTCTTTTAAAACACCGGAAATCTTGGCGAAGTGTCGTAATATCACACTACGTAGGACGTCATATCCAGCGTGGGACTATTCGTGGTGTCTTCGAGGGACATTTGTGGTATCCAGCGAGGGATTAATCGTGGTATCTGCAAGGGATTAAACGTGGTGTCGTCATGGGATGGAACGTGTTATGCCGCTGGTGCTGAGTTCGAGTTCAGACTGTTCGCTGCAGAAGCTCCAGTCACCAAGCTGCAGAGCTGTACTTCATCCATTTTTATGAGCAGAACACAGGTGATAAAAGTGCATTTTAGCTTTTCTCAAGTGAGTCATTACACTTAGACAATAACTGATCTTTTAGTAATACACTCAATCATTGAACAGTGATACATTGATCAAATGAAAGTGCTTTGTAATTTTTAATCGTGAGAATTCTGCTTGTAGAAATTGTAGGAGACTTCAAGTCATATTTCAATGAACTTTAGGTTTCTCTTCAAAGTTGTGTAAACTGAAATCATTTCACAATAACTAGATGAACTAGGGCTTGTCATATAACAAGTGCACTATTTAACAATCTTGTATAATTTGCTTAGATGAACTGTAGAATTTCTTCAGCAAGTGATTGAAAATATTTAATTTGAACTATAAGATTGCTAAAGCAAGTGTAAGTTAATATTATGTTTGATAATTTTAGAAAGACTTTAGGTTTTCACCACAAGTGATGAATTTAATTTATAATTTAAAAATCTTTGTAAATCAACAAGTAGTTGAATGAAGTTCTATGATCAGAGTGTTATTTTGAATTTGAGTTTATATGAGAGATCCTAGATGAACTGTAGTGTGTATTGAGATCTTAGAAAACTGGTATTTATTCTGAACATTAGTAACATCAAGTGGATGTATCTGATAATAGCGGCACATATATTTCATTTACTTAATTACATTCTGAAGAGATCAATTGAAAATTTAATTTTGATGAAGGAGAAGCAGGGTGATTTGCTTGAGATTATCAATAAATATGTCAAAGATTTGAATTACCATCTATTATTCGCCCTGCAAAATCATCCTTCCCATGCTCTGGCCCCATAACTATTTCCCAGTACAATATATTAGAACATCATTTATTATTATATTATGAAGGATAGGAATTTATTATGTACTGTAAATTGCTCGATATGATGAGACTGAGTTTGTGTCATTTCATCTCATATTGTGTATACGGAAAAGTTATTCCTGACGCTGGGAATTTAGTATGAGTCGCTGGGTTTTACTCATAAGCAAAGTTTTATACAGCGACCCGCGCGCAAGGCTAGCGCAAGCTACCGACTAATCGTAGACACGTCGACTGGTTACTCGTGAAGAAAGAAGAGAGGGAAGATATGATATGAGATAAACTAATCAGATTCTTCGATGGAAAAGAGACTTGGTACGGTGCAGTTACCAAGGGTGGGGATAGCACGTGTATATTATCCTGCACGGAGCAATCCAGATACACACAATTATATTATTTTTCGGTACGGTGAGTTGTCTCTTTGAAATACAGTACGTAGCTGCTGTGATGCTGTCGGATCAGGGTGAGACGGAGTTGCACACGGAGTGTGATATATTGTACATTATTCTGGATGAAGAACTATATTAGTTCAAGTCTACGGTACTTGGTACAAGTCTGTATTTTATCAGGAGAACAGATTAGTTAGATTGAGGTTTCTGATAACTTGGAAAAATTCATTACACTGAATTTTCTCCTCCTAAGGTCATTGGTGATCAATTTTCACAAGCATAGGGCCAATGTCTAATTTAAAGACTAGGCAATTAGGGAGTGCTAGTCCAGATAGCCCAAACCAAAATTGCAGAAGGAAGGATGGATGTCCATGGAGCCATTCTACAACGAGAAAAGGGGAACAAGTAACCACGGAATACAGATTACCTCAATGGAAGCTGCAATTGGTGAACCACAATTAGATACAGCAAGCAACAGTAAATTTCAGTAACGTAAATTCTAAATTCTCTCCATGCTTAAAGGAACTTTTCATTCATCTTTTTTTGTAATAAATTCATTTTATTTTATATTGCGTTAGTTTTCTTTCTCAAAGCGATACTTAATGGTTAATTATTTAAAATCCTACCCCTGTGATTTAAGTATAAGTCTTTATGCTATTAAATATAAATTTTGCTGTACAGTTTTGTTTAAAACTGTAAAGCTGGCGCCCAACCAAAACATAGAGAAATAGGAAACCATGGAAGGATAGTTTTATTTATATTCATGTGTCCCTAGCTATTAGCTTTCGTCTCCTCAAGTGTGAAGTTAGAGGTGAGGGCTACAGTTACAACAAGAGAATTAAATAATGTAGGGTGAGGCCGATGGGTAAACTTCCTTTCCTGCCCGTATGTTTGCGGGGCGTGGAGTTCCCAATCAGCTGTTGCACCAAGTTGCGCCGGAAGTTCAGCTGTCTGTCTCCATGAGCTGTGAGAGCTGGTCGGTTACTCATATCATAAAGAAAGAAGGTAAAACAACCAATCCCTTATAAATTAGAAGTCCTGCATATGCCCTTATTTCATCAGCGTTAGTGTCTTGCCAGGTAGTATCAACAGTGCTAGTTTTTCTTTGTAAATATTCAGCATGAATATTCGTCTGCTCTGCTACTAGCTCATAAAATTCTGATCCCACAAATAATTAACTCCTGGAAGGTAAGTTGTGATTTGGACCGCATTGTTTTCCCATATTTTCAGTTCATCAGATTGAATATTGTGACTCCAGATATCACTAGTAACATTTCTTTGTAGCTCTGTCCCTCGATCTTCACACAATATTTGTTCACGCTCATGATTCTTGGAATCATTATCACTCCTACATTCATCAGAATACAATTCTGAACCACAACTAGAAAGCTCACTATCTCCACTAACTTCTAACATATCTTCAATTTCTCATTCTTTCATATCTTTCGACACAACTCTGTGATTAGATGACATGGTGTGAAATTGAAAAAGAATAATCTCTAACTGTAAGGCAAAGGTTTATAAAGTAGGTATGCTTGGGAAATGCACACAGAAAATGCTATTGACAAGGTTCTGACAGCTTGCTGAGTCAAGGAAATACAGTGTGGTTTCACAAGACCCTTCAATATTTCTCTCAACACACTTATAATGAACGCGAGTGTGACGAGCACTTTGGAGTGTTCAGCACAGAAGGTGGATGATAATACTCGAGCGCTCTAGAGTGTTAGAGAAGGCAAAGGGTTAACAAGCCCAGTAGAAAAAGAACTCGTGAAAAAGTGAAAAATGGTTTACTATTACCAAGTAGGACCTGCAAGAAAACATAATGGAACAAGACATTGGTGTTTTGGACAATTCAAACAGTGCTTCCTGATTTTAAAATACTTTTGCCTTGTCAAACTTGAAAATTAACCGTGTTGAGATCCACATTTTGAAAAATTCAGAAATTAAAATGTTTGGTGTGATAGTAATGGTTTAATTTCCTTGTAAATTGCTGTATTTAGATCCAGATTAGTGTATGGGGGAAATTGTTGCAATTTTGAAGCCATCTGGGAGTGTTTTGGTCGACACTTGTCATTTGAAAGATATGTGCTAAGGATTTAAGTTTCTTTAATTGTCCTAGCAGATAGTTTGTCATATCCATATGCTGATTTTATTCCTATATGCCAAAATAGTTGCTGTTACATTTTACCAAGTATTTCACAAATATATGTTTAGGATTGGAAACAGTCTGCCGGGCTGAGTTGCTCAGATGGTTGAGGCGATGGCCTTCTGACCCCAGCTTGGCAGGTTCGATGCTGGTTCAGTCCAGTGGTATTTGAAGATGCTCAGATACGTCAGCCTCGTGTTGGTAGATTTACTAGCACGTAAAAGAACTCCTGCAGAACAAAATTCAGGCACCTTGGTGTCTCCAAAAACAAAACAGAAAAGTAGACATAACATTATTGGAAACAATCTAATGCTAGCATGGAGAAAGTGTAAGCGTTTGTTTGAATACCTTTTGCATGAGATCTACATTGAGAGGTATGTTTAGTTGGAAACTCCCATAATTATTGTTTTTAAGTGGGTAATCTTTCAACCTCTTAAAACAACCGCACCGAGTGAGTTGGCTGTGCGGTTTCTGTCATGTTACTATGAGCTTTCATTCGGGAAATGGCGGGTTCGAACCCTACTATCGGCAGCCCCGAAGATGGTTTTCTGCATTTTCCCATTTTCACATCGGGCAAATGCTGGGCTGTACATTGAGGCCATGATTGCTTCTTTCCTATTCCTTGTCATGTACTATCCTTTCGTTGCCGTATTCTATGTGTTGGTGCAATGTTAAACAGATAGAAAAAAATTAAATAAGAAAATCAAACAACAGTCACCACCTTTATTGTTATTCTCTCCCTTTTCATGTTGTTGCTCATCTGCAGTGTTGAGAAACAGGATATTTCAGCAGAGTAATTTGGCAATGCTATAGCACAGATTTTTTTCTCAGGTGCCTCCTTAAATATAATTCTTGTTTTTACTCAGTTATAACTAGAACTTGCCTTTTCCGTGTTTTTAGCTTCGACAAGAGAAATGTCGCCTTGAGCAGACCTTGGAACAAGAACAAGAATGCCTGGTGAATAAACTGATGCGAAAGATTGAAAAACTAGAAGCAGAGACTCTTGCTAAACAAAGCAATTTAGAGCAGCTACGTCGGGAGAAAGTGGAACTTGAGAATACCTTAGAACAAGAGCAAGAGGCATTGGTGAACAAGCTGTGGAAACGTATGGACAAACTGGAGGCAGAAAAAAGGTAAGGATTTGCAAACATTGCAGAATTTACATTGTGCTCAGTTTTCCAGGTTTCGGTGTCCTTGATGGTATGGTACAAGGATGTGCTATATAAGGTGTATTGGAAATTAGGGTATTTGAATGCTAAATCTAGTCAACTGGTTTCTCACTAAGGTGGTATGGTTTGAATCCTGGTTAATACATGTGATATTTTTGAAATGAAAAGTCTCATCCCTGTGGTTTTGATTTCATGTTAAACATGAGGTCTCATGTCTGATCATGATATCAACAGTCACATAAAACTAAAAGCTTACTTTCTTTGCTACTAGAAGAGGCATCATGATACTTTTAATTATTTGGCATACATATAGCCACCTGACAGGCAGTCACGGGTACAGTGGCCATTCATATGTAGATGCTCAACAGGTGGTCTTACTACATGATAGCATTCTGCAAGTGATTGAAGCCTTCTGTCCGTAGGTGACATGGCATGCATTATACCATTCGAAAGCTAATTCTGTATATGAGGGTTTCCTGGTGCTGGAATCAACATCGTAGATAGCATTATTTAGCAGGAATTTGTTCGTTCACAAAGTAGAATTATACCCTCCTTGGTAGCCAGTAGAAATGGCTGACCCTAGTAAAACTTATACTACAAGGAATGAAATCAAATATGTATTACAGTACGAGAGTGAATCAGGGAGTGATATAGTTTCAGAAAGTGATACAATTTTATTTACTAGCGGTGAACATTATAACTGCATGATGAAAAGTTCCGGTAAGAGTGAGGGCATATTTGAATGCAACAGTGAATCACAACCTAACCTGTCACTATCAGTGGTTTTTGGTGGATCATAACCTAACCTGTCACTATCAGTGGTTTTCGATAGATCACAACCTAACCTGTCACTATCAGTGTTTTTTGGTGAATTACAATTGTTTTTTAAGGGATGCTAGAGGCCTTCGCGACCTTAACCTGGGGGCTTACATCCCCAGATCCCCTTTGCTTGCCCTCAGACCAATGGTTTTGTCACTAGCCTGACCTAACCAAACCATTCCAATGCTTTTCAAACTTGCTGGAAGTACCTCATACTCGTCAAGTTTTTGCCACGTCACATCAGCGCATCACATTGGATCTTTAATGTCCCTTTTAAGAACCAGCTAGTGAAGTCTTAACCCAATTTAGTGTCTATAGATTGTGTTGCGTTGTCTCAACAGTCAAATATACCAGATCATTAATTTATACATTTAGCTGCTGCTACACGTCCCTTCGAATTATCCGCCATGTTTGCAAACCTCAACTTTCTAAACATGTCATACATGACATCATATAGATGTATGAACAGCAGCCGCGGAGTCCATCCTTGCCCGTGGCAGTGGATCGTGGACTTATTACATGTCATAAATCTCATTTTCTTGGTCCGTATTGAGCTGCCATATAATATTTATTCAAAACAATCTTTGAAGGTGTCCACCTTTTCAATACAATTTATTTTTTTATTAACATCAATTCAGTTGTTGGGACATCACCCTTGTTTAGGGCATCATCAGCCAGTTTCTCGACTCAAAATCTTCAATTACGACCAGAATTCTGATTACATAAAAAAAAAATTAAACTGTATAGTTAATGTTATTTTTAAATTCCTTGTTTAACAATACATAAAAGTACCCATTTGACTAGAATAACTACTTGTGTGAAGAAGAACGCATTGAGACAATGTTAATCCGTAAATAAAAGTTCTGGGATACACAAACTGACCATGAATTTAACACTGTTGAATCACTTGGGTAGTTATTTAAATTCAGTCTTGTTGTATATTAACCCCTTAACTGGGGAATAGTTTCATAACGTCAACCAGCCAGTGGGTAATTATTCAGCGCAACATGCACTTTTGGAATGGGTACAGTAGCGTGTGGCAGATGTAAACACTCAACAGAAAAATATTATATTTTACTCGATTTATTTAAATTATTAGTCATATAGTAGAAATTAGCGTAAAAGAAGAATTTCCTTTTTCTGTCACATATCAAGATTACCAGACACCAAGATATTGAAACAACTATTTGATTATTTTTTTAAAAATAAAATCAATAATAATTGGTTCAAAGAAGTTCAGGATGATTTGGAAGAATTGGGTGTAACTCGGCAACAAATCAAAGACAGAAAAGAGAAGAGGATTTTGAAGAAAAAAAGGCAGAAGTCTCAAACTAAAAACGGTTGAACAGAAACAATATACTATATCGGACACACAAAGGGCTTCCAGGTCGGAGAGGATGAGAAAGTTCTGGGAGAAGAAAAAGAAGAAATTAAACTCAAATTTATTGATTTAAGTGCTCCAATGTGGGCGTAAAATATGTAAATAAATAATAGTAGAAATTCAATAGCATTATGCTATTACCGTTTTTCTTGTAAACCCGTAAATATATACACAATGTGTTCATACAAAAGTGAATATAAAAAGTGCTCCTTTCATTATCATGATATTTTTTCAAGTTTTCAGATATGCATCAATAGGTTCTACATACTTTCTGGTTCATAGGTCATTCAGAAATTGCGCACAGTGTGGTAAATATGGAAGCACGGGCAAGCACGGAAGTGCCACGTCACATTCCTCACAGCAGTAAACCGTTTCCCGTCGCCTCTCGTTTGACAGGCACACAACATAATGTTTTCTTGAGTGATTCCTACTTCCGGTCGGTGGGTTCTCAGATAATCCAACGTCTTTCCTAACCCAGCAAAGTTCAAGTCATACGGAACATTTTACCACGATACACAGACCAATTTACTGAAAGTTACCAGAACATGGACAATGGAGTTTGCAGAACAACTGTATCGTAACAACAACTCGCAAATTTAGTAATTTCAAAGTACATATACACAAATAAATTCTTTACGAAGAATTTGGCGCGTACCATACGAGGCAACACGAGACAGCTGTCGGACTGCCGCCTAGGCGTCAACTACCCGACTGGCGTGAGACCGGATAAAAACGAATAGGACAGCAATAATCACATCTAATATGAATGGAATTAGTTTTAAGTTACAGTAGTAGATGTCAGAAGTGATTAAGAATAGCCAGACGCCTAGGCAGCTAACCCTACGCAAGAACACATTTAGAATTACAAGAATGCCTAAAGGCGTCAAACCCAATACTACCGAGCTCGATAGCTGCAGTCGCTTAAGTGTAGCCAGTATCCAATAATCGGGGGATAGTGGGTTCGAGCCTCACTGTCGGCAGCCCTGAAGATGGTTTTCCGTGGTTTCCCATTTTCGCACCAGGCAAATGCCGGGGCTGTACCTAGCCCTTTCCTATCCCATCGTCGCCATAAGACCTATCTGTGTCGGTGCTACGTAAAAAAAAAAATTAAAAAAAAAATAGCAAACCCAATACTCGTGCAACAGCTGTTGACACCTTTAGGCGTCAAAACCAGTTAAGGGGTTAATATGGTGGTTCTTTCTTGGAAAACTTTTTAAGGTGTTCTAATGGCTCCACTTCCGTAAACTCTTATTGAGAGAGCGTACGTAAAATGGATATCCCTATATATACTGTTAGTTTGAATATGTAAATAGTTGACTAAATTGACCTATTTGATACTGCATTCCCTGTTTAAAAGGGCTATTTCATAACAGATTTTTTAAATAACTTTAGAATCATTGTTGATTTTAACTGTCATATTGTCGATCCCGTGTCACCTCTGTAAATTCAGATTTATGCAAGTAAAATGAGTACATACAATTTTTTGCCACCTTAATTTGAATGACACAATAGACACGAAAACCGCTCTATACGATTTCATTCCACAATTAGGCCTACTAAAGATAATGAAAATAAGGGAGAGTACTTTTGTAAACGTCAATAAGTCTTTTCGTAAGAAAGTCCCACCCACAATGAATAGTCTTCCAAGACCAGCCAATACACCGTCCGCCTGCCCTTCCCCTTCCCCTACCTCCCCTCTCCCGCAGACAGTACACAGATACAACACGAGGTGAGCAGGCTCAAGTACAGCCAGTCGATCTGGTAGTGTCACCTAGACAAGCAAGTCGGGAGAGAGAGAAAGGGACACCCAATTCAACTCCGTTCTTCATATCGAAGTTCCTAAATTCATCATTTATATGAACACATCGAGTAGTCTCTGGTTCGACTCTCGCCAACAACAAGCAGCTCACATCTTTAACAGCAAAACATCTATAAACAACGTGACAAAAATTTTTATGGACTCGTGTTACTTGCATAAATCTGAATTTACGGAGGTGACATGGGATCGAAACATGACAGTTAAAATCAACAATGTTTCAAAGTTATTTTTATAAACTGTTATGAAATAGCCCTTTTAAACAGAGAATGTAATATCAAACAGGTCAATTTAGTCAACTATTTACAAATTCAAACTGACAGTATATATACGGATATCCACTTTACGTATTTTCTCTCAATAAGAGTTAACAGAAGTGGAGCTGTTAGAACACCTTTAAAAGTTTTCGAACATAAACATTAAAGTGTATCATCAAGAATACATGTCCAAGTAACAACCACCATATTAATAGACAGTAAGACTGAATTTAAATAACTACCCAAGTGATTCAGCAATGTTAAATTCATAGTCAGTTTGTGTATCCCAGAACTTTTATTTAAGGATTAACATTGTCTCAATGCATTCTTTTTTTTACACAAGTAGTTATTCTAATCAAATGGGTACTTTAATGTATTTTTAAACAAGAAATTTAAAAATAACATTAACTAAACAGTTTTAAATTTAAAAAAAAATTAACCAGAATTCTGGTTGTAATTGAAGATTTTGAGTTAAGATGCCCTAAGTAAGGTCGAAACATGTCCCAACAACTGAATTGATGTTAATAAAGAAAAATAAATTGTATTGAGAAGGTGGACACCTTCAAAGATTTATTTGAATAAATATCCTGGACTTATACTGAGCAAGTTCGTAGTACATGTTCCATATTTTCAGAAAAGTGCATTGAAAGAAATTTGGACTGTCTCAATAACTCATTAATGGTTGTTTAATAAGATGGCAGGATATCATGATTGGGACAGTCAACTAGCAGTTGGTGTCCTAGCCTTAGGTTTAGGGTTATTTGACAGGAATATTGCATGGTGACAGGGAGAACACCTGCCTTAAATTCGTATGAGGTGGAAAAATTTGGAAGGGGTAAACATCTTTTAGGTATTTGTATTTATATGTGGGGAAAACAAATAGTTACAATGATTACAAATTCTTGTACTTTGATTAGCCAGTTGTGTTAAATGCTTGTATAAAAGCCAGGTTTCACTTTAGTGTTAAAATGTTCTCCTACCAGGTAGCTGTTCAGTCTTCATTTTAGTGTAATATTGGAATGAAGTGGAAGAATTGAAGAAAGTGTTCATTTTATTTCAGATAGGTTCTAATTACAGGAGGGTCTACTGAATGTTTCCCTACCAAAACAAGAAAGTAACTTTAGTAGCCAACTAGCTGATGTACCCGTGCTTTGCTACGGAATTCTACATTGTATACAGAATAGTAGGTTAGGTAGAGTATACGTTGTGAGCAAGACTGTATTAAATTGCATAGCTCTTAACATTACCCTAGAAACGTGACGGAGAAATCACCAAATATCTTTTCTCATATGAAGACTGCGTTAGGGGATTTTCATTGTAATGGTAGGCCCGCTTGCCTACCATCAGTTACAATTAGTTTGTGGAATTACATGATAATGGCAGACACTCACTCTCCACCTGCCTTTTTACATCCTCAGAAAGACTGTGTTAGTGGTTTTGCCAACTGAAATTAACATAGGTCATTGCAATGACGTCAGTAGGAATGGCGTGAGTAAAAGCAATGATTTCACATGAAATACTTGATCAAATAAAAAACCACACATTTTCTCACTTTTAACAAGCAGTACTACGCTGCCAATGTAACAGTCCAAAGTTCCAGAGCTGGAATGACCAGGCCACAGACAGCCGTGATCCGTGAACACTCTTAGTCTTTGGGGGTGGGTCGAATAGTGAAGAGTCCCAGGGCAAAAACTATGATGTTTCCTAGAAGTACCTGATGAGTCAGAAAATCTCAAATCACTACACAGGACCCCCTGTGGGTGGGGGACGCACATGTAGAATACACCTAGGTATCCCCCGCCTATATATGGAAAAGAAAGGATTCCACCTGATCAATACAATTTATTATACTTGTAGTTCTTACAGTACCGGTTTCGGCCTATTTGGCCATCATCAGCTGGCTAATCTTGATGTTTTGCGTGAATTACATTAGAAGGGAGATGCCATCTTTGATTGGCATATCCAGATATGTTTAATGGGGCATAAGTTATGATTTATCGTTTAAATTGCGGTACGTAAGTGTAAATGAACTTGAGGTTTAAATTGTGATTATAAAAACTTGACCTAAACTTAAGAGGTAATCAGTTGTACAAACACATAAAACACATTAAAATATACTAAAAACATATGTGAAGCACTGATTAATTTATATGTTTATGTCTTGCACGTGTCTTCTTCTTTCTTGGTAGAGTCTTATGGCTATGAATTACATCAGTTGATGCTACTGCTCGTGAACAATAATATCAGTAAGTCTAAAACTTGATGAGTTTAATTGTACGTTTTGTGTATGCTTTCTTCTTGTACTTGTCATGCTGTTAATCAGTAATTATTTTAAATTTCACGACACCATTTATCAACAGCAGGGCCTACCTATGGGATCCCCAGCCTCAGGCATATTAGCTGAAATTTACATAGACCACCTAGAACACATGTTATGAAGAGACTTTTAATTTTGATAACTTTATTGCATTAATTGAAGTTGGCACTTTCCGAGCCTGTTTCTGATTGGTGCGATGATTTTGTATTGTTGAAAAATGGTTATGCATGCAACAGTCATTTCTGTCATCAAGTTGTGATATCGCATCATTAAGACATACCAAATGTAATAAAGTATTGAAGGCACCAAGTTCCTTTACTTCAAAATCAATCAACATCATTGGCGCCCAACAGCACAGCTCTCAATAACCTGAGATGTTCAATACAAGCAAGATCATGAAAAGTGAAATGCAGAAGTGAAAACAATGCGTCGCAATTGAGATTAAGAAGCGGAGTAAAAATGCAACACATCTTGAATTCGTGGAATCATTCACGGATATTGCATTCTTGTTCATAACGAAAATCAGACCGCTGAGGCTAACAACTTCAATGGAGTGCAGCATAAATCAGTAATCAGGCAAGTACGATTCGAGGTTATGTACATAGTACATCCAAAGAAGTAAAGACAAGATTTCAAGATTTACATTCTTCTCATTGCTCAATGCAAGAATTTAAAGTTAAGAACATTTTGGTCCGTATTGAATCTAGATTTACACTACAAATTGAGGATTCAATTTTTTGAAAGGTAATAAATTCGTGATGTGTTAATGACATCACATTGTATTTGTATTGAAAAGGTGAACATAATTATCCTCAATTTATAGTGTCAATGCAAGAATCTCCGTGAGACCATGAGTCTCTTTGACATATAGACCATCTTTGCTATACATACGGTTCTCTTAGATTCTAGCCTCTTTCCCTTAGCGCATGTTTTCGTAACATAAACATGCACTGATCAGCATAATAATAATAAAATAATAATTGAAGTCCATTGATCCTCTTGTTGTCATAAATATAAAAGATCCAAATTCCTTTGTCATATAACCTCAATTCAGCAACACAATTCCTTTGAACTTATAAATAACCTTCACACAATCCCTTCGAACTTTCACTGCATAACCTTAATTTCAATATGTCGCAACTAACGAAATTGAAACAATCGCGTGGCCGAGTAAAAGGCACGTTAACAAGAATAATAAAGTCGATTACAGCTGACGTGTCAAAATCAGAGTCGAAGTTTAGAATTAAAAAATGTGAAGAGCTATGGACTTCTTTTGAAGCAGCAGCTGGATTTCATTGAGCAAAGAGACTGGCAGGAAAGGGTGAAAGGCAACACTCCAAAGAAGATGCCAACGTTGGATGATTTCTTGAAATTTTTAACTGAGCGTTCCCGATCATATATGCTGTTAAATCATAACAAAACCAAGGCAATGAACACGAAGGCAAATCCGAAGGCCAAACAACCTAGCAAGAAAGTTATGACGAAGTCCCAGGCAAGCTGTAATCTGTGTGGTGGAAGTCACCCCATTTTTACATGTGAAAAATTAAGCGATCAGTTGAAGACAGAAGAAAACTGCTCCGAGAAAAAGGACAGTGTCATAACTGTTTGAAACCAGGACATATTGAAAAAATTGCAGAGGATCAAAATGCAAGAAATGTGGATTTCTTCACAACACACTTTTACATGCTGAGGAAGATGACAAACAGAAACAAAATGTTAAAGAAAATAAAGTGCCCATAAACCTGTGTGTCGAATCTCAGCATTCACCTGTTTCGCTCAATGTGAGCTTGGTGAAAGGAATAACATCTCAAATACTTTTGTCAACAGCTTTAATTGATGTGAAGGATGTTCACGGAAGAAGAATGACATGCCGAGCCTTATTGGTTCCGGGATCTCAGTCGAATCTGATAAAGGAAGGTCTGTATAAGAAACTTGGTTTACCGAATGTCAAGACAAACACACATATCATTGGAGTAGATTGTTCCAAAGTGGAAACAAAAAGGATTATGAGAGTACACCTCACTTCAAGGAATGATGGATTTGAGGTGGAAGCAGAATTTCTAGTTTTGCCAACTATAACAGGACGATTGTCACAGTTGGAGATCAAGGACAAAATTATTATTCCAAAGAACATTTGCTTGGCAGACCCCCACATTCAACAAGCCTGGGGACATAGACATATTAATTGGTGCAGGACTTTATTGGAAAATAATGATAGGTCCACCCAAGAATGGAGCTGAAGTACAACCAGCTCTGCAAAAAACCCGATTAGGCTGGATTATAGGCGGTGAAGTTTTTGAGAACAAACAAGGATCAACAACAACATGCATGAAAATTAGCAATCAACAGTTATCAGATCAGATGGAAAAATTCTGGAAACAAGCAATTCCGGAGATTCAACATTACACATCAGAGGAAAGAATATGTGAAAGACAGTTCACGGACACCGTTTCGAGAGATAAAACAGGTAGATTCATCGTAAGGCTCCCTATCAAGGCGGATGTCATCCTCGGAGAATGAAGAAAACGTGCAGTAAACAGACTAGAATCGTTAGTCAAGAGATTAAGCAGACACCCAGATTTCAAGACAGGTTATGCAGATTTCATGGATGAATATGAAAAAATAGCGCATATGACCTTGATTGAAACAAACTAAAATCAAGATTTACCAAATTCATACTTCATACCCCATCAACCAGTGGTGCATCGAGATAGTGACACCACAAAGGTCAGAGTGGTATTTGATGCCTCATTAAAGACATCTCTCGGGACATCACTCAATGACAAGCTCATGACAGGACCTAATTTACAGCAAGATCTTTTTCACATTGTACTTAGATTTCGCAGCCATAAGTACGTCATGACGGCAGATGTGGAAAAGATGTTTCGGCAAATCCTCATCCATCCTGAAGATCGAGCATTACAGCAGATTTTGTGGAAAGAGGTATCTTCAGCCCCTGTGAGGATTTATCAGTTGAATACGGTAACATATGGAACAGCATCAGCACCTTACCATGCCATGAGATGCCTAAATGAATTGGCTACTCTTCATGAAAATGAATTTCCAGCAGCAGCAAAGGCTATTTGCGATGATTTTTATATGGATGACTGCTTAAGTGGAGAAGGCGTTCTAGAAGACGTGATCGGGCTATGGCGGCAAATACAAAATATTCTCAAGAGTGGTGGAATGCATTTGAGGAAATGGAGGTCCAACAGCAAAGAGATCTTGCAGGATTTGGAGAGCAAAAGCAACGAAATGACTTTACTGGTTTTAGACAAAGGTGAAGCTAGTAAGACTCTTGGACTCCTCTGGGACTCAGCACAAGATTGCCTTCAGTTGCGAGTTGAGCTGACAAAACAGTCACCAAGATCCAAAAGAGAAGTCGCCTCCAAAATCGCACAGATTATTGATCCACTAGGACTCGTGGGTCCAGTACTGATCAAAGGGAAGTTGTTGATGCAACACTTATGGGTAGATGGATTTGAATGGGATCAGCCATTGTCTCGAGAGCATCTTCAGATTTGGAACGAGTACTATACATCATTAGAAAGACTGAACAACATCAGGATTATGAGGAACATAAATCCTGGGAATTACTCTGGCTCTTTTGATTTGTTTGGATTTAGTGCTGCTTCAGAGAAGGCTGTTGGAGCCTGCATTTATGCAGTTTGTCAAATGCAAAGTGGTCTCTACATTTCCAATTTACTTTGTGCAAAGACAAAAGTAGCTCCTTTTAAAACCATTTCGTTGCCAAGACTCGAATTGGAGGCAGCCCTTCTTCTTGCACAACTTGTCAAAACAACATTGAGTGCTTTGAAAGAAAAAATTGGTCAGATCAGATTATGGAGTGACAGTACAATTGTTTTGGGATGGATCAACACTGAGCCAAGGCTGCTGAAGACATTTGTGGCAAACAGGATTGCAAAGATTCAAGAAGCCACTGATGCAACCTCCTGGAAGCATGTTCCTTCGACTGAAAATCCAGCTGATCTTCTCTCGAGGGGAATTACTTCAGCAGAACTCGAAGACAAAAAGCTTTGGTGGAGTGGACCTTCTTGGCTTCGCACACAACGTGAACAACCAGAGCATTCAGAAGAATTTGAAACAGAACTACCAAAGCTGAAAGTCACAGCAGTTACGTTGATAGCAACATCAACCAGCATTCTACTGAATAAATTCTCATCATTTCCGAAATCAGCCATATAGTAGCATATTGTAAAAGATTCATTTACAATTGCAAACTCAAACCACCAGAAAGGAAAAAAGGTTCACTAGAAATACAAGAAACTTGTAAAGCAGAGAAACAGGTAGTAAGATGGACACAATTAGAAGCATTCCCTCAAGTACTACATTGCTTAATTAATAATCAAGACCTCCGAAATAAGAGTTCTCTAAAGTCACTCAGTCCGTTTCTGGATAGTGACGGATTGATTAAGGTTGGAGGAAGGTTTCGTTTTTTGGACCTTACATCAGAACAGAGATATCCTGTGCTTCTGCTAGCAAATCATCACATCACCAGAATGATCATGGAAAATGAACATCATCGTCTGAGCATTGTCCCCCAGAGCAACTGCTACATGCAACTCGACAACGATATTGGCCTATCAGCGGCAGAAGGGAAGCGAAAAAGAGTGTCAAAAGGTGTCTGAAGTGCTTTTGTTACCATCCTACCGTTCCGGAGGTACGCATGGCAGATTTACCGAAAGAAAGGGTTAGGTTAGTTGTTCGACCCTTTGTTACCACAGGAGTGGACTATGCAGGTCCAATATCTGTAAGAGAAAGCCACAGAAGAGGCCGCATTCATACTTACAAGAGTTATGTAGCTGTATTTACATGCTTCAGTACCAAGGCAGTGCATTTGGAGTTGGTGTCGGAGCTAAGAACCGAAGCTTTCTTAGCTGTACTGCAACGCTTTACGGCAAGAAGAGGTTTGTGCAAGCAGCTGTTCTCTGATATTGGGAAGAATTTCATTGGAGCAGCTAACGCACGACGAGATATCCAGTCCTTTTTGGAAAAGGGGTCAACGACCATTACCTCCTCACTCGCTCAGCAGCAGATACAGTGGAGTTTCATTCCTCCCCGGTCACCCTACTTTGGGGGATTGTGGGAAGCAGTTGTAAAGGTGATGAAAAGACATTTGCTGACTGAAACACAGGGACGCGTGCTAACTTTCGAAGAAATCTACACTGTTATTTGTGATATGGAGGCTGTATTAAATTCACGTACGCTTACTCACTTGCCAAATGATCCAAATGATTTAGAAGTCCTAACACCAGCAGATTTTCTTCTAAGTGACTTGATCGTGCAACCTGTGCAAAGGGATTTGTTGAGAGAACCCAATAACCGCTTGTCACGTTGGCAGCATTTGCAGAAAATTCGGCAGCGGTTGTGGCAGAGATGGCAGCGAGAATACTTGCAGGAATTGCAAAAACGTGTCAAGTGGCATGATACCAATCGACGTATTGATGTTGATTCTTTGGTGCTGTTAATTGAGGACAACATCCCTCCTCTAGAATGGCCTAGGGGTATGTTAGTTCAAGTTCACCCTGGACGAGATGGTGAGATGAGGGTTGTCACCATTCGGACAGCTAGTGGAACTTTCACCCGAAGTATCAAGAAGATATGCCCTCTTCCCATTGAAGGGGATGACAAGGAAAACTGAATTAAAGATTTCCTGTGATATCTCTAACTTTGTTCATCAAAGATATAATTTCAATATTATTTTCTTTTAATCATAAAAATATGTATGTATAGAGTTTTGTATTAATGCATATGTTAAGAATATTTAAGTATTTTTGCAATAGGTATAAGATTACAATAGTTAGTTGAAAGAACTCCTTTCAAGGGGGGCAAAATGTTATGAAGAGACTTTCAATTTTTATAACTTTATTTCATTAATTGAAGTTGGGGTACTTTCCGAGCCTATTTCCGATTGGTCGGATGATTTTGTATTGTTGAAAAATGGTTACACATGCAACAGTCATGTCCGTCATCAAGTTGTGATATCGCATCATTAAGACATATCAAATGCAAATAAAGTATTGAAGGCACCAAGTTCCTTTACTTCAAAATCAATCAACAACACACATCAATCAATAAAATAGATAACATATTCTTCTGGTGTAGGCTTTTTGACGATATTTCTGTCATCATCGATAACAGATCCACTGATGGAAACATCATATTAGACAAACTTAATACTTTGGACCCCCATATAAAATTCACCAAAGAAATCAAAAACAACCGCTCCCTAAACAACTTGGACCTAACAATTACCAGACATGAAAACCATCTATTCTGCAAAATCTACAGAAAACCCACTCACACTTCAAACACCATAAAAACCGATTCCATCCATCCCAACGTACATGAAAGAGCAGCTAATTTTAGCATAACACTTAGAGCCCTTAATATACCATTAACGAAAGAAGACTTAAATAATGAACTACTACGACATAGCCAAACACAATGGGTACAGTAAAAAAATGGTCAATAAAATTATACACAAAATTAAATCTCAACCCAAATCAAATGAACAAAAATAGACAAACCCAAGAAAGATTACATATCATTCACTTTCAACAACGCACACATATACTCCGTAACTAACGTTTAAAAAAAGTACAACTTAAGAATAGCATTTAAAACCATGTACAATAGCTCCAATATCATACACAGTGTTAGAACTGTTAACAACAATAACAAATACAACCAATCAGGAGTTTACCGCATCATATGCAATGATTGCGAAACAAGTTACATTGGACGTATGAGCAGAAATTTCATAATCCGGTATAATGAACATCTAAACGCAATAAAGCATAACCACTTCTCAGCAATAGGCCAGCACATTGAAGAATATAAACATAGTTTCACGAACGAAATAACATGAAAATATTAAACATAAATCCCAAAGGCCCCCTGCTCAATATAACAGAAGGGTTTTACATTTCTTTAGATCAGTACGCTAATCCCAATTTCAATATAACTGATATTACAGAAAAAACCAATATTAACAAAGTCATTCCCATCCAAAAAAACGACTGCCTCAAAACAATAAGCAGAACACAGCACGTTCCACAATACCACTAAGCGACACTCCCAACCCCACCTCTGTCCCCACAATAACCAATCCCCCTACCCCTCCGTCCACACCCCTCTTCACAGCTGGCATAAGCCCGAGACCTGCAGCAGAACGCAGCGAGTTCCGAAACAGAACACTACCCAACCACAACAACAGCAGGAAGTACACTTTCTAAATCACACACGTCTTCAGGCATTCCTTCAGTCCACAATCCATCACTCATAACATATTTATCTTTTACAGATAAACATAATACCAGAACACAAATATAGACAGGAAAGGAACTACCACCGCTGTTAGAATTTTAATCATACTCAAAACAAGACTACGTCTTTATCTTATGCTTCTAACTCAAACGAAGAAGATTTTACCTACTATGAAGCTAAAGTGGTCCTTTTAATGATAAGTGTTTTATTATAATTCACCTAGCTATTAACCAACTAAATAGAATATATCATAGAATCCCATCATTGTTTACAATCATAGTATCAACCGACGCAAATCTATGATTAACAGCGCAACAAGTACAAGAAGAAAGCATACACAAGATATGTACAAAAACTCATCAAGTTTTAGACTTATTTATATTATTGTTCACGAGCACTAGCATCAACTGATGTAATTCATGGCCATAAGACTCTACCTAGAAAGAAGAAGACATGTGCAAGACACAAGCAAATAAATTAATCAGTGCTTTCCATATGTTTTTAGTATATTTTAATGTGTTTTCTGTGTTTGTACAACTGATTAGCTCTTAAGTTTAGGTTAAGTTTTTATAATCAATATTGAAACATCAAGGTCATTTACACTACCATACCGCAATTTAAACGATAAATCATAACTTATGCCCCATTAGACATATCCGGATATGCCAATCAAAGATGTAATGTAATGTAATTCACGCAAAACATCGACATTAGCCAGCTGATGACGGCCAAACAGGCAGAAACCGGTATTGTAAGAACTACAAGTATAATAAATTGTATCGATCAGGTGGAATCCTTTCTTTTCCATATTTGTGTAATCTATCAGTACGTAAATGAAGCTCATAAATAATGGTATCCCCTGTCTGTCGTAAGAGGCGACTAAAAGGGGCAACCTAGGCGTGGACATGGATTGCGGTTTGGTACAATGTGTTCGACCTCACGGATGGTAGGGGCTGAATACCTTCACAGGTATTCCCTGCTTGTCGCAGAAGGCGACTAAAAGGATTATGTGGCCATGGTCCCCTCTTTATTAATTTTTTTTTTTTTTTTTTTTTTTTTTTTTTTTTTTTTTTTTTTTTTTTTTTTTTTTGAGGGTTTCCTGTAGACCATTTCAAAATTTTTGATGTGCTTGCTGCTCGGAGATAGGCCTCTTATGTGTAGTTACACCCAAAAGCTCGCATTTGACCACCCAGGGATTTTGCGGATGGGAGCGTCATGTACCCTTGCAGTAGTATCTGCCTAACAACAGGTCCCTGCACAGCCGAATGCCAGAGGGACATATTATTAACTATTTATTTATTTTTTCTCTATATTTAGTGCTCTGTACATGCTATTGTGGGTGACTGGAGGAAGGGAGTCCTAGTGCTCATTGCCTCAGTCATACCGTATTAGGCATCGTCCAACATCGGTACCCGGGCAGTACCGGCTATGATCAGGTGGATATTGCCTTGGCAGCGTGGTTCGGCTACAGAGACCCCTGATTGGAGTTGGTGGCATTCGGGGAGGATGATTTCGGGCATGGCTTCGAAACGAAGTCGCCCATCCAAAGGTGGTCTCCCACCAGTCTTAACTTTTGCTTCCCTGAGAGGTTCAACTCCCTGGGAACATGCGCAGCGTGAAGGAATGGGATCCAGCTTCCCTAGGTTTCTGGTTGCTACCAGAACCGATGGGCATGATTTTAAGCTGGTAAAATCGATCCTTTTTAGTAGACACATTGAAGGCATCTGCGACGAACTTGAGGATCTCAGGGAAATGCGTAACGGTAGTTTACTTTTGAAGACTCGTACAGCACTGCAAGCCGATCACTTCCTTAAGTGCGACCACTTTCTTGAAATCCCCATCAGAGTTGAGGAGCACAAATCCTTGAATCTGGTTCACGGAGTTATCTTACATTACTGACTATTATTCTCGTCATTATTCCGTATTGAAGAATAGCTAATCACAAAGTTGATACAAGGAGTAATTTTAATACCACCTATTCAGTACAATTTATTCCACTATTGTGTGGTTAAATACACATGGAAATTACCAGAAATTTGCGGGGTACATGTTTCGCCGACTGTTTATTGGGCATCATCAGCCTCAATCAATCTTAAAACACACATGGTCTAAGGAGTCATTATAATTTACATAAAACGTATTGAAGAATATTTGCAAGTGGTAATACTGTGGATGCAAAATGTTTACAGTATAAAAATATTGAATAAAACAGAACTTATGCTAAAATCACTTTGAAAAATTGAAACGTTCGTTTAAAAGTAATTGTCACACATTGTTTTTAAAAAAATAATCTATGTCTGACACTGAAATGGATCTTTTTGATAAGAAGCTTGAACAATACATATTATATTTGAAGAACAGAATATCAAACATAAGGCGTCACAGGACAAGAATAAGACGGTTAAAAGATACAGTATTTGCTCATGTTTGAGGCTAAAATTTAAAATAAGGCTGAAAATATGTAGTCAAATTGGAGGCGGTATAGATTAAGACATCTTGGAAAGTTGGATAAAAATCATAGTATGTCGTGAAGTGCTAAAAAACATTGAAGAATTTGCCGTAAACGCTGCTAAAAATATCCAATTAAAAGAAGGTAGGTTGGGTGACAATTTCGTGTAACCAGAAAATGCCTCGTGCAGACATGGATGTCCGTAGTAAACAATGTTGTCAATCTGGAATGAAACGGAAAACTAACTTTACGACGGGAAATTAGGCCGAGAGTATATCACTGAAAACTATATGTTGAATAATGTGTACTTACTTATTCTCAAGATGTAACTTATGTCCTGATGTATCTGCAACATTAGTCTGTTTGAAGTTCCTACTTCTAGTGTAGTATCGACGTTGTGGAGGCGCTGGGGAATGCTGAGGGTAAGAGAGGGTGTTGGTAGGCGGGGTCTCACATATTGTCAGTATAGGAGGGGCATTATCTGAAGGAGCAAGTATGGGGTTAGTATTTAACGAACTAGAGGGAGTCTTTAATTCTAAGGATTTAAATATCTGGGGGACTTTACTATGGTTTGGGTTGACCGTATTTAATAACTTCGGCATTAAAATTTGTAGCGGACTTCTGGCTTCCGTGTCGTCATTAAAATTATGATCATTATTATATGTCCTGTCCAAGAAAATGTAAATACTCTCTAATTCATTCAAAAGTTTACCTTTGCCTGTATTCCTGATTATTGTGAGATCTTTTTCTATTGTAGTGAACTGATGTCCAGTTTCCTTCATGTAGGTGCTCATTGCCGAGTATTTATTATGTTTTTTGGCATTGAAATATTCCATGTATCTTATATTGTGTCACTAGTCGGAATTTTTGGGTACATATTAATCACATCGAAAGAGCATTTTGCTTGATTTGGTTGAAGATTAAATTTGCTTAAAATCTCACAAAAATCTATTGAATTCCTTAAGGGCGAACGTTTCAATTCAAAGTGATTTTAGCATATGTTCTGTTTTATTCAATATTTTTGAACTGTAAACATTTTGCATCCACAGTATTAACACTTGTAAATATTCTTCAATACGTTTTATGTAAATTATTATGACTCCTAAGACCATGTGTGTTTTAAGATTGATTGAGGCTGATGATGCCCAATAAACAGTCGGCGAAACATGTACCCCGCAAATTTCTGGTAATTTCCATGTGTATTTAACCACACAATAGTGGAATAAATTGTATTGAATAGGTGGTATTAAAATTACTCCTTGTATCAACTTTGTGATGAGTTATCTTTCACCGTCACCTTGTTTTGAACACTGACGAGTGGATGGAAGACATGAAGAATCGTGGCGTGAGACACTTCTGGCGCATTATGTGCAAGGTCAACGGTGAAGACGTTGCCACTGGTGCCTTCATTGTCTCTTTCAAGTTGTCACTGTTACCAGAGAAAGTCAAGGTAACAACTTATCGTTGCGATGTGAGGCCTTACATCCCGCCTCCTATGCGATGCTATCAGTGCCAGAGATACAGACATATGGTATCTCATTGTTCGAATCAGTCTGCGTGTGGTACATGTGGACGAGTAGCTCACAGCGTGGAGGAGTGCACAACTCCGTACAAGTGCACTAACTGCTCTGGTCTTCATTCTCCTCAGGATCGGGACTGTCCGACATATCTAAGTGAGAAGAAAATCCAGCATATCAAGACCCTGGATAGTCTTTCCTACCAGGAAGCATGCCGTAAGTTTAATTCCACGAATACACTTGCCTGTACACTCGACTACAGCATGCTAGCTCAGAGTCTCCCAGTTCGTCTTTCACGACATCGTTACCCGTGATGAGCGTTGCGCCCAAGGCGACTGTTGCTCCTCAGAGCACCCCACCCCACCTTCGACCAACCAGAAGTTTGTGCCGGCTGGCAGTTCTAAGCTGGCACAGCAAGGGGGGTAGGCTAAGTCTCCCCTCTTCCAAAGAGGTCGGCGACAGCCGTGCCCCAGCCGGCGGAGGCGGCATCATCGACCAGGGCTGGGAAATCATCTCCCAGACCGTCTTCACAAGAAAAGAAGGCGGCGAAGAATGCCCATACCGGGCGCTCCCGCACTTCCCCTGCGGGAGGGAAATCATGCCCTCCACCTGGAGGGTATGAGTCAGCGCCAGCAGGTACTCCTGCTCCCAAACCTGCGCGCTCTCCTCGTAGGGGACCTGCTCGCCCCCGAAAAGCGTCGATGTTCTGGGCGGCTTCCCCGCCGTCTGTTGATGACAGGATGGATGTCGCGCTGTCCTCTACATTTACGGATGTAGATGTAGATAGTGTTTAGGTTTGCGAGCATTTTGTCGCTCATAACCTAACACTCATTTTCTAGTCCACACTGGCTTTGTTACAGTGGAATTGTAACGGTTATGACAGGCATCTTGCTGAGTTGCGTCAGCTCATTTGTGAGTACGCGGCGAGTATAGTCTGTATTCAGGAGACAAACTTCAGACCATGTCATCATACGGTCTTGAGAAATTTCAGACTGTACTCGACAGATATTATGCTCACCGGGCGCATGGTAGCGTGGGTATTTTTGTTCGTTCTGATACCTATAGCTAAGAGGTTCCTCTAAGGACCCCACTGGAAGCAGTTGCGGGGCGCGGGTACCGCTGCCTGTCATAGTAACAGTGTGTAACGCTTATTTTCCACCAGGCCAGCCTCTTAACATAAATTATGTCACTGATCTTATAGATCAGCTTCCACCTCCCTTCCTCTCGTTGGGTGATTTTAACGCCCATCACCCCATGTGCGGCTCTGAGACGCCTTGCCTCCGGGGAAGAGGGCTGGAAGCATTAGTAACAGAGCTGAATTTATGTGTTTTGAACACATTGGAACCAACTCGCTTTAGTGTACGTTGCGGCACATATTCTCGCATAGACGTAAGTCTATGCAGCCGAACGTTGGTTCTGCTGTTTCGGTGGAATACACACGATGATCTCTGTGACAGTGACCATTTTCCCATCATCCTTACTTTGTTGAAACAAAAATCCATCGAGGCTCCTCCTCGATGGATTCTTAAACATGCTGATTTCCAAAGTACACATCACTAGCTGTCTTTAACGATTATACCAGATGGACCGTCGGCGAGGAAATAACCTATATCACCCAAGTTATTCTTTCTGCTGCTGAGGAATCCATTCCTTCCTTCTCAGGGACTCCTCGCCGAAAACTCCTTGCTTGGTGGAACGCCAAAATTGCAGCTGCTATCAAAGAATGCCGTCGCGCTCAATAACGTTATCGTAGGCAGCCTACTGTGGTCAATTTGGTAACATTTAAAAAACTCTGCGCTAAGGCGCGAGTTCTTATTCGCTAAAGTAAGAAAGCTTCTTGGGAGAGATATGTGTCGTCTATGATGTCACATACTCCATCATCTCAAGTGTGGACTAAGCTTGGACGTATTTCGGGTATTCAGGGATCATCTTCTGTACCGGGAATTTCCATTGCAGGCAGTGACATCACTGAACCACTCTCGATTGCTAACCATCTAGCTGGTCATTTCGCGGATGTATCTGGCTCCGGGAATTGTTGTTTGAGTCATCAGTCCATAGACTGGTTTGATGCAGCTCTCCATGCCACCCTATCCTGTGCTAACCTTTTCATTTCTACGTAACTATTGCATCCTACATCTGCTCTAATCTGCTTGTCATATTCATACCTTGGTCTATCCCTACCGTTCTTACCACCTATACTTCCTTCAAAAACCAACTGAACAAATCCTGGGTGTCTTAAGATGTGTCCTATCATCCTATCTCTTCTTCTCGTCAAATTTAGCCAAATCGATCTCCTCTCATCAATTCGATTCAGTATCTCTTCATTCGTGATTCGATCTATCCATCTCACCTTCAGGATTCTTCTGTAACACCACATTTCAAAAGCTTCTATTCTCTTTCTGTCTGAGCCAGTTATCGTCTATGTTTCACTTCCATACAATGCCACGCTCCACACGAAAGTCTTCAAAAACATCTTTCTAATTCCGATATCAATGTTTGAAGTGAGCAAATTTCTTTTCTTAAGAAAGCTCTTCCTTGCTTGTGCTAGTCTGCATTTTATGTCGTACTTACTTCTGCCATCATTAGTTATTTTACTACCCAAGTAACATTATTCATCTACTTCTTTTAAGACTTCATTTCCTAATCTAATATTTCCTACATCACCGCCCTTCGTTCGACTGCACTCCATTACTTTTGTTTTGGACTTATTTTTTTTCATCTTGTACTCCTTACCCAAGACTTCATCCATACCATTCAGCAACTTCTCGAGATCTTCTGCAGTCTCAGATAAAATAACAATATCATCGGCAAATCTCAAGGTTTTGATTTCTTCTCCTTGGACTGTGATTCCCTTTCCAAATTTCTCTTTGATTTCCTTTACTGCCTGTTCTATGTAAACATTGAAAAGGAGAGGAGACAAACTGCAGCCTTGCCTCACGCCTTTCTGGATTGCTGCTTCTTTTTCAAAGCCCTCGATTCTTATCACTGCAAACTGATTTTTATACAGATTGTAGATAAATCTTCGTTCTCGGTATCTGATCCCTATCATCTTCAGAATCATAAATAGCTTGGTCCAATCAACATTATCGAATGCCTTTTCTAGATCTACGAATGCCATGTACGTGGGCTTGTCCTTCTTGATTCGATCCTCTAAGATCAGACGTAAAGTCAGGATTGCTTCAGCCGGGCTGAGTGGCTCAGACGGTTAAGGCGCTGGCCTTCTAACCCCAACTTGGCAGGTTCGATCCTGGCTCAGTCCGGTGGTATTTGAAGGTGCTCAAATACGACAGCCCCGTGTCGGTAGATTTACTGGCACGTAAAAGAACTCCTGCGAGACTAAATTCCGGCACCTCGGCGTCTCCGAAGACCTTAAAAATGTAGTTAGTGGGACGTAAAACAAATAGCATTATTATTATTATTAGGATTGCTTCACGTGCTTCCGGGAATTACCATAGTGATTTTCTCGTCCTGAAGCAGGATGCAGAACGTCATCACCTTAGTTTTGCCTCTCAAGCTCCAGAGTACCACAACCTGCCCTTTATGGAGTGGGAACTTACCGCTTTACAAGGACACGTGTCCTAGACCAGACAATATCCATAACCAGATGTTGAAACACCTTAGTGAGGATAGTCTTCTATATCTCCTTTGTGTGTTCAACCGAATCTGGATAGAGGGTTATTTTCCGTCTCAGTGGCGAGAGGACATAGTCATTCCTGTCCTCAAGCCTGACAAAGATCCTAAGTCTGCAGGAAGTTACAGACCCATTTGTCTTACAAACTGCCTGTGTAAGCTGTTTGAGAGAATGGTAAATCGTCGACTTGTGTGATGTCTTGAGAAACAAGGACTCTTGACCGAGTACCAGTGTGGTTTTCGAGCTGCTTGCTCGACCATTGACCACTTGGTACCCCTAGAGAGCTATATCCAGGAAGTGTTTCTCTGCAAACAGCTTTTGGTAGCTGTTTTCTTTGACTTAGAAAAGGCCTATGATACCACATGGCGATATGGTATCCTCTCAATCCTGCATCAGACGAGATTCCGAGGTCACTTGCCGGTACTTATTGCAAAATTTTTGTACCTCTGTCAATTCCGTGTCTGAGTAGGGAGGGCATATTCTCAATACCACCTTCATTAAAATGGAGTCCCACAGGGATCGGTTTTTAGTGTCACTCTGACCGAGCTCTATAGCTGCAGTCGCTTAAGTCACTTAAGTGCGGCCAGTATCCAGTATTCGGGAGATAGTAGGTTCGAACCCCACTGTCGGCAGCCCTGAAGATGGTTTTCCCTGGTTTCCCATTTTCACACCAGGCAAATTCTGGGGCTGTACCTTAATTAAGGCCACGGCCACTTCCTTCCCACTCCTAGACCATCCCTGTCCCATCGTCGCCATAAGACCTATCTGTGTGGGTGCGGCGTAAGCAAAAAAAAAAAAAAAAAAAAAAAAAAAACAGTTACTCTGTTCGCGATTGCCATACATGGTATTGTTGGTGCTGCTGGTTCAACAGTAATACCGTCGCTATATGTGGACGTTTTTGCTCTCCACTATAGCTCGCGTAATATGGCAGTCGCAGAGCTTCAATTACAGCAAGCTATTAGGAGAGTGGGGCAGTGGACCTTCAAACATGGCTTTCGGTTTTCCACCACAAAGATCCCTGTTGTCCGCCTTTGTCACCTACATACTCTTCACCCTCCTCCTGAACTTTATTTAGGAAATATCGCTATTCCTGTAGTTGACACTTACTGATTTCTTGGGCTCATTTTCGAATACGTTATCGTGGGAGCCACGTGCGGCAGCTAAAAGTTCAGTGCACCAAGGGGCTCAATCTCTTGGAGTTTCTTAGTAGCCCTAATTGGGGAGCTGACCACACAGTGCTCCTACGACTCTATTGGGCACATATTTTATCCAGGTTAGCCTACGGCAGTGCAGCATATGGCTCAGCAAGACCAAGCGTTCTTGCGAGACTGAACAGTATCCGCCACGGCGGGGTTAGGTTGGCGACGGGAGGTTTTCGAATAAGCCCCATAACTAGCCTGCTCGCTGAATGTGGTGTGCCACCTTTAGACTTGAGGCACCAGCAGCTCCTTCTGTCGCATGCTGCAAATTTGCGACAGATGCCACTTCACCCAAGCTATCCTTGTGTATTCAACATTGGACTCCGTCGGCTGTACGCTGCTTGTCCTCGAGCAACGCGGCCTGTTGGAATATGCTTGGATAGCAGTCACAGATTGTTTGACGTACCTTCGGTTTCTTGCCTTATCAGACAACCAAGTGGTGTACCTCCGTGGGTAGTAAAACGTCCTGAAATAATCCTGGATGTGCACACTGGCACCTTTCAATTTATCTTAGGCTGTTTGTCCATTGTTGGCCGGTATCCAGGTTCAGTCATCGTTTACACGGATGGCTCGAACAGACACTAAAGTGGGCTGTGCGTTCGTTGTCGACACTGACAGGTTTCTTTTTGCTCTCCCGGAAACCTGTAGTGTGTACACAGCAGAGCTCTATGCTATCTGTGAAGCTCTGCGGTACGCACTGTCCGATGAGCGCCGACACTTTCTTCCGTGTACTGACTCTTGGAGCTCGCTACTGTCTATTGATACCTGTTTCCCTCAGCAACCTCTGGTGCAGCGGATCCAGGACATGCTGGCCGGGTGTTCGGATGCCGGCACCAGAATCACGTTTCTGTGGCTTCCAAGCCACTTGGGTGTATAGGGAAATGAGTTAGCAGATAAAGCTGCCAAGGAGGCAGTAACACTACCCCTGTTGACTTACAAGATTCTAGCAAGTGATATTCGCTCTCAGCTGAGACATCTGGTTATGTCCCATTGGGAGATGGAGTGGCAGCCCACTCTTCTTCCAAATAAGCTGAGTGACAAAATGGTACAACGAAGGTATGGAGGACTTCCCTTCGGGCTACTTGGAGGGAAGCAGTGGTATTATGTAGTCTTCGGATCAGCCACGGTATACTAATGCACTGCCATTTATTGAAAGGAGAACCCCCTCCGCTGTGTACTTGCGGCGATCATCTTACCATGGTACACATCCTTACGGAGTGCGTGTACCTGGTCGGTATGCGCGGTAGTCTAAAACTCCTACGACCGAGCTCAATAGCTGCAGTCGCTTAAGTGCGGCCAGTATCCAGTATTCGGGAGGTAGTAGGTTCGAACCCCACTGTCAGCAGCCCTGAAAATGGTTTTCCGTGGTTTCCCATTTTCACACCAGGCAAATGCTGGGGCTGTACCTTGGTTAAGGCCACGGCCGCTTCCTTCCCACTCCTAGCCATTTCCTATCCCATCGTCGCCATAAGACCTATCTGTGTCGGTGCAACGTAAAGCAAAAAAAAAACCAACCCTCCAACGTGCAACGTGCCATTTCTCTCATCCTGCACGATGAAGTGCAGTCCGCAGACTTTGTCATCCGTTTTATGAGGGATAGTGGTCTTTTTCCTCGTGTGTAATATTGTCCTTGTCTTAGTGTATTTTTTGTCGACTGCGCTTTTATCCCATTGACGCTATTGTAGTTCGTGTTGCGTATTTTAATGTGTTATTTTAACTCATAACTTGAATTCTATGTATCTATATATCTGAATGTCCAGCCAATGCCTCATTCCATTATCACCTCTTTTTTCTATTCTTTTAATAGAACATAAGGCATTGCGAATTAGATCCAGTGATTGTCTTAATCTCATAGTCCATTTTTCATCACCATTTATTTTCAACCGTAGTCAGTGGATACATTTTATTATTCCACTTATCTCATGTTGTCTAACTCGTACAATTAGGGGCCGATGACCTTAGATGTTAGGCCCCTTTAAACAACAGCATCATCATCATCATCATCCTCCAAGCCAGAGGAGAAACCCCCTCTTCACTACTAATTTTGATTAAAATGAACGTAGAATTCAATAAATAAAAAAAAGGAGGAAGAAGCTCCTTTTAAGAAATGGCACTTTTCAGGGTTGAATTTTGAGTTTAGTGAATTGTGGTGCTATAATTTGGAATATGCCTAAATTGTAATTCTAGAACAGATCATAATGCTAATGCTGCTGCTGCTGCTGCTACTACTACTACTACTACTACTACTACTACTACTACTACTACTACTACTACTACTACTACTTGACCCTCTGCCTTAAGAGTGTACACTGCTCATTGTATACCGCGTCAGAGTAGGGATTGAGTAGCTGGAATACTATGATGAACCAGTGAGTTACGTATAGAGGATTCGATCCCGGGATCCCGACCGATTTTCAATCCTGTAGATTTCGGGATTACGTTTTCGGGATCCCGGGATTTTCGGGATTGACATCATTTTAAAAAATTTGTAAAAATAGACTGCGTGAAGCGAAACTCTCAGTGCGTTATTTATGCGTCTTTTCGGTGTGTAAATGCCTGTTCTCGTTTAGCGCATGAGTTCATCCCCTATGTGCGTGAAAGTCTGACCACAATGTGTGCATTAGTACATTACCTCTCCCGTGTGAGTGAGATGAATGCCTTCTTGAAATTTAGCGTCAAAAAGGCTCTTATAGCTTTCAATAGTCCAGTGCAGTTGGAAGAGTCCAATTTCGAGCTCATCGATGAAATCATTAAAGTCTTGGCTCCAGTCAAATTAATTGTAGAAGCACTCTGTCCTACTGATGCGAATTTATGCACAACTGGTGCTGCCCGTAAGTTTCTTTTTCAGCAGTTAAATGACAATAGCTCCGAGGTTTCTTCCAAATTCAAGATACATTTACAAAAGCGCATGAAAGATCGCCGAAGAAATCAGTTGAATGGCGTATTTTTCTACCTACAAAATCCTCATAGTGACAATGTGGCGTTGGCGTTCGATGATGAAATAAAGCGTACATTTTCTGGTCTGAGCAAAGTCCTGATAAAAAACACATTGTTTCTTTAATTGAGAGATTAAATGGTAAAAAAAGACGAAGAGGAAGAACAAAATGTGCAAGTCGAGCCTACAAATACAGAAAAAACTGATTTGACGCTCAAAGAAAAACTTCACCTGGAAATAGAAAACAGCATGAAAATTGTCTCCTGAAGCATTAAATGAAAATTAATTTTCCGGGATTGTTAAGAAAGAAATGAACCTATACGAGTCTTCAAATTTTACTCGGAGCTATAACCTAGAGCAGGTTTATAAGTATTTACTAACGATTCCTCCAACTTCCATCGAACCTGAACGCGCTTTCTCATCAGCTGCATATATGTGCAACAAATTGAGAAGCAGGTTTGGTGATGAGACACTGGACGCGTTATTTCTCAGATCATATTTTCGCAATTCAAACTAGAATGTTGTTATTAAATTAGTTTTCTTTATATTTACGAGAAATGTGAAGTGTGACTGGTTAATGTTACTTTTAAATACTTTTTGCTAAGAAACTTTCTACCTACTTATTATGTTGTTACATGAAAGTCGTCTATTTAGTCTATGTTCAGAGAGATTGTTGTTAATTTCCAAAGTTTATTTGCATAGTTTGTAATAAGGGTTTTTTTAAACTTTATGTAAGTTTAAAGAGATCTCACTGATTCTTGGAGAAGAATAATTTTAACATAGAGACTAAGTGATTTTAAATCTGGTTAGTCTGACTCTAAGTCTGATTAGTTAGAGTGATTAGAATAGCTAGGTGTATACCGTAAAATATGTTTATTTTGTCTAAATTTCGATTTGCTGATTAAACAGCTGATTTCTGTGTGAATATCTTGCTTTTTATTTGTAACTGATAATCCCGGGATCCCGGGACTGACCAAGTGTAATCCCGAAATCCCGGGATTAGAAATAAGGGCCGGGATCGAATTCCCTAGTTACGTACCACAGAACAGTATCAGAAAATGTATGAACCAGAGTAATGACATGCTAAAGAAGAAAGTTTTCTAACTTCCCAGCTGCTTCCTGCCAATATTCAATCATGCTGTTATACTCGGTACACAGCAATAATCCCATCTATCGGAGTTGAGTGGCAGCATAAGAGACAAAGAACATCACCACAAACAATGGTCAGTGTAATGTTATTGTTGAGCAATGTTATGCGCTTTCAATATTGTAGGCCTTCACATTTAGTTTTCTTTACACTCTGAAATACCACTTTTATCATAGTCGGTATGGTAAAATGGAATAAAACATAAATGGTCGGAAATTGTATTCTCTATAACTTTTGTTATGTAGTACTTTTCAATAAGACCAATAACATAGGTATTTGAAAAATTAAATTTTAGGTGCCTTTGCCTAAACTACAATTTCATCCAGGGCGAATAAAATTGTTTATAACTTAGACTGTAGTTTCTTATTCCCCGACTCTATATACCGACTTTCATTAAATTCTGTTAACCCATTTTCTCGTGGCTCACTGTTGATATGGATTTGGCAACAAAAATACAAATTCATGAATATCTATGTTATCAATGCCGCTACAGTAACAATGTACATAAATGATCGGAAATTTAATTCTATATATGACTTTATCGATAGGACCACTAATAATATAAATATTTGAGAATTAAATTTTAGGCCTTCCCCTAAACTACCATTTCACTCAGCGTGAGTATTTTTTTTTCTATTTGCTTTACGTCGCACTGACACAGATAGGTCTTAAGGCGGCGATGGGATAGGAAAGGCCTAGGAATGGAAAGGAAGCGGCCGTGGCCTTAATTAAGGTACGCCCCAGCATTTGCCTGATGTGAAAATGGGAAACTAAGGAAAACCATCTTCAGGGCTGCCGACAGTGGGGTTCAAACCCACTACCCCCCAATTACTGGATACTGGCCGCACTTAAGCGACTGCAGTTATCGAGAGTAAAATCATTTTATAGCCTAGATTGTGGTGGCTCATCCCCGACTTCACATACCGATTTTCATTAAATTCTCTTCAGCCATTTCCTTGTGATTCGTGTACATACATACAGGCAGACATTATGGAAAAGTGCATTTCCTTGTTACTATGAACATGACCGATACAGAAATACCATTCTTCTCAAATTCTGAGCAATGTACAGACAGAACTCTTTATTTTATATTTATAGATTATTTATAGGTATACTATATAGTGTTTAGAACCAAGAGCGTTGAACCTCTCTATGATGATATTCTTATCACGGGAACACTGATATTCATGTGTGTTTTCTTGTTGTGCAGGATGCTCCAGATTAAATTAGACCAACCTGTCTCTGATCCAGCATCTCCCCGGGAAATTAGTAATGGTGATACTGCTACGAATATCAGCACACACATTCAGACATTACGGAGTGAAGTTGCAAGACTGAGAAACCAGTTAGCAATTGCTCAACAAGAGCGTGAGTAATCTTCAGACATTAAGAAAAGGATGAGAATTGTTGAATAACATTTTTTCTCTTTCTTTTTCAGATAGAGCAATAGATATTGTATCATTTGACTAATCAAAATCATTCTATCTATAGGTTGGCTCAGACTCATTATATGCAGTAAAGAGTGGATAAAATTATGGTTTTAGATACGGAGAAGATGCAGCGATATGTAAATGAAGAAAGGAATATTCGTGAGGAGAATTTACGGCTGCAGCGGAAACTTCAGCTTGAAGTGGAGCGAAGAGAGGCACTGTGTCGCCATCTGTCAGAATCTGAAAGCAGGTAATTTTTGTTTGTATTATATTTGAACTGATTCACAATTTTCATTTGAACTTTTCATTCATATTTATACATCAGCTGGACTTCCTGATATTCTGAAGATGGATATATTTTCATCTATTTTGATATGTGTGTTCCATGTAAGGTGTGTGATGCAACATGCTTATGGTCTTATCTTCTGCCATTCTGGAGATGGGCGTACTTTTCATCTGTTCGTGTTTGTGTCATTTTGATATTGGTTAATGTCTCTTGTTCCATGTAAGGGGTTTGATGCAGTAGGCTTAACCCCTTAACTGGGGAATAGTTTCATAACAACAACCAGACAGTGAGTAATTATTCAGCGCAACGCGCACTTGTGGAATGGGTACAGTAGCATGCGGCAGATGTAAATACAAAAAACAAAAACAAACCCCATGCCACTACAGCCCTTGAAGGGCCTTGGCCTACCAAGCGACCACTGCTCAGCCCGAAGGCCTGCAGATTCCGAGGTGTCGTGTGGTCAGCACGACGAATTCTCTCGGCTGTTATTCTTGGCTTTCGAGACCAGGGCCGCTATCTCACCGTCAGATAGCTCCTCAATTCTAATCACGTAGGTTGAGTGGACCTCGAACCAGCCCTCAGGTCCAGGTAAAAATCCCTGACCTGACCGGGAATCGAACCCGGTGCCTCCGGGTAAGAGGCAGGCACGCTACCCCTACACCACGGGCTGGCGTAGATGTAAATGCTCAACAGAAAAATATATTTTACTTGATTTATTTAAATTGTGAGTGATATAGTAGAAATTCAATAGCATTACGTTATTACCGTTTTTCTTGTGAACCTGTAAATATGTACATATTTACACAGTGTGTTCATACAAAAGTGAATTTAAAAAGTGTTCCTTTCATTATTATGATGACATTTTTTCAAGTTTTCAGATATGCATCAAAAATAGGTTCTACATACTTTGTGGTTCATAGGTCATTCAGAAATTGCGCACAGTGTTGTAAATACTGTAACCATCCAGGCTTCTCCAGCCCTACAAATTTAATATATCATTTTACATGATATCATTTGATATCAAGTTTATCCGCCATCGGCAATTATTCGTAATAACATATTTATTCTACGTCAAGCATTTGTAAATAAGGTTTTTGCAATCATGTTGTATATATTATAACATCATTTATTATTTATTATTATATTATGAAAGATAGGAATTTATTATGTATTGGACTTGGTTAATATGTTGAAATATAGTTGTTGCCATTTCATCTCATACTTGTGTATACGGAAAAGGTTATTCTTGAGCGTGGAATTACATGACTCACTGGGTTTAACCCATGAGCCAAGGCCAGTAAAAAGCGACCCGCGCGCGAGGCTTGCAAGTTGGTCAGCTACATCATCGCCACGCCTACTGGACTTGTCAAGAAAGAAGAGAAGGTGAGTTGATAATTCGATCTACGAATCAGATACTTCGTTGTATATGAGTTTTGAGATGAACTGTTACGAAGAGTGGGGGTGAGCCCGGATATATAGAGATTCTCACCACGAGAACGGCATCCTAAATACCACACTGCTGTGATCGTAACGGCTATTAGAACTTCTACTGTGAACGACTTTATTGATTTTGAGACGGTATGTGCTCGCTTCGATACAGTACTTAGCTGCGGTTATATTATCGGATCTACGTGAGACGAAACAAGCTTACGGCTTGTGTTATATTCATTATATCTTTTGTACGAAGAACTATGTTTAGTTCAAGTCTACGGAATTTGGTACAAGTCTGTACCGTATAAATAGTATAGCTCAGTTGGATTGAGATTTCTACTAATATGGAAAAATTCATATCTCTGAATTTTCTCCTCTTACGATCAACGCTAATCAGTTTTTACAAGTATAGGGCCAATGTCTAATTTAAAAACTAGGCAATTAGGGAGTGCTAGTCCAGATAGCCCGTACCAGATCAGAGAAGGAAGGAAGGATGCCCATGGAGCACATTCTACATCGAGAAGAAGAGAACGAGTAACCACGGAAACCCGATGATTTCAATGAAAGCTGCAGTTGGCGAGCTTCAATTAGATAAAGCAAGCAATTAGTAAATTCAGTGAAGTAAATTCTAAATCCCTCCATGCTTTAAGGAACTTTTCCGATTCATCTAATTTTTTAAAAAAAATAATACATTCATTTGTATTTTATATTGAGTTAATTTTCTTTCTTAAGCGATACTTAATGGTTAGTTATTTAAAATCCTACCCCTGTGATTTAAGTATAAGTCTCTATGCTAGTAAATATAAATTTTGGTTTACAGTTTTGTGTGGCGCCCAAACATCACATAGAGAAATGGGAAACCATGGAATGTTAATTGTTTCTATTTGCGTGGCAATTTACGGGCAAGCCACAAATAGTTTATTTGATATTCATGTGTCCCAAGGTAATAACTTTCATCTCCCCAAGTGTCTTGATGAGGAAAGCGAACATTTACAATACTGAAGCAAAGGCAAGCACAAAGTGCCACGTCACATTCCTCACAGAAGTAGACAGTTTCCCGTCGCCTCTGGTTTGACAGGCACACAACACAACGTTTTCTTGAGTGATTCCTACATGCGGTCGGCAGATTCTCAGATAATTCAATGTCTTTCCTAACCAAGCCATTATCACATCACACGGAACAGTTTACCATCATATACAGACCAATTTACAAAAAGTTATCAGAACATGCACAATGGAGTTGGCAGAACAACTGTATTGTAGTAACAACAACGAATAAGTAAATAAATAATAATAATAATTTTATGTTTCCGCTTACTTTTAACGATTTTCAGAGCCGCCAAACAAAACATACTAGGGTATGGGTTAATAAAAAATGGAGACAACAAACGTACAAAATTAAACATCATGATGATAAAACACATTACCACCACACCTGTAGACATCCATAAATGCGGCAAACTTACTTGTTACTTATTTTTATTCTTTCCGTCGTAGGAACTATCTGGGCGATGGCATACCTAACCTAAACAATGCGGTCTCTCTTATTTCATTTACAGCTGTTCAGGTAAATCCTGATGTGATAAATGTAGAGAACAAGCATGAAATATACTTAAAAATAAAAGTCTGGCTTTCAACAGCTGATTTAGCAAAAGAATGCTTCCAGTCACTATGTATTACATTCCGAAGTACAACTTGTAACATATGCTAGTTATCAGCTGGTGTTTTGGCAAGCATTCTACACGGCTGTATTCAAAAGGATTGGCTTCTGCTACACGTACACCAACTGGGAATATAAGAGACCATCTCCAGAAACCATCTGGGAATATATTCATACTGTTCGGACTCTATAGTTGGGAACGAATCTATTTTTAAAAGGTTCAAAAAGACTGGACCTCGAATGCTCTCGATTGCAGGGCTGCTGCTGCTGCTGCTGCTATGGCTGACGAGATGGCAGTGAAGATGACGTCACTTGGAATGACGACATGCCGGTATAGCAGGGAAGTTGGCAGCGCAAGTTGATAATTCAAATGAAAGCAGTGATTAGGTTTACTCAGGTTTACTGTGTGGTACGCCTACTGCTCAACTCACAGAGACAAATGACTGGCTGTTATGTTATTTTATATCAATATTGTATAGTATGATAATATGATACCCTTATCCCTTTTCTCTACGGGATAGAGTACGAAGTGAGACGAATCTTCGTAGTGAGTTTTTACGACTGTTTGTCCTTCCTGACGTCAGCCTCATCAGAGGAATTAATGAGATATAACAAATGACATGTTATGAGTAATTAAAACTGACTATACTTACTTTATACTGTTCGTAATAGTAATGGACAAGGTCATCTTTTTTTTTTCCTATCATCGTCATCAAATCTATCAAGAAAATGGACTCTGAACCAAATGCCTTGGTATTTGCTGACGATGTGCTTTTATGGGGAGAGACAGAAGCTGAAGAACAGAAGAAACTTCATGAATGGAACAACATATTAAAATTATTTAATTTAATTTCCGGGTTGAACCGTGTTGTACTTGTACGCATATCACGTACAGTTTGCTGACGTTTCGAATACATTGCAGTATTCTTTGTCAAGGCGACTGAAATACCCCTACTCGATCCGAGGTAATCAGTCTCCCAGGCAGAAATTACACTACTAGAGTGGCCTTGATCTTGGCCTTTTATATCCTAGCCTTTCTGGCTGACGTAAGCCCTGGCTGTCTCGTGAGAATTCTGGAAAGTATGTGTCACAGCCAGGTAGTGGGGACTTGCCCGCGCTGTTATGTAATGGGGTTGCAGCCCGTGTGTTTATGTTGTGGTCTGTATGTCTTAAACTATGAATGATAGGCATCCAAGAATTACTGATTTTATATCCTTCTAAATTTATGTTGTTCGGATGTTTCTTGATTTCGATAGCCTCGCGGATTTTCCTTTCCAGATTCCAAGGGATAGCTGCTAGGATCTTGGTCTTGTCAAATGATATTCCGTGCCTAGTTTCGTAGGAATGCTTGGCTACTGCTGAAATATCTGTGTTTTGGTTCTTGGTGTGACGGATATGTTCTTTTAGGCGGGTGGAGATCAGACGTTTTGTCTCACCTACATAACAAGCTCCGCAGCTACATTCAGTGTGATACACTCCAGGGGCCTGTAATTCTATTGTGTCTTTTACTGGTGGTAGATAACTGGCTAGCTTCCGTTGAGGTTTATAGATTTTATGTTGTATTTGTCCAGTATCTTGCCGATCCTGTCTGTAGTGTTTTTAATGTATGGCAATATCGCTGTTTTCTGGCGGGTCAGTTCTTCTTTCCCGTTGTTTTCTCCTGCGGCGGCCTTTTCTTTGTTCTCTTCTGATTTTTTAAGGACTCGTCGGATGTTATTGAGCGAGTAGCCATTTTTCCTAAGGGTTTCCGTGAGGTGTTTTTTCTCTTCCTCGAGGTGCTCTGCGTCAGATATCGCTATGGCCCTGTTCACCAGTGATGTTAGGACAGCCTGCTTTTGTGATGGGTGATGATGAGACGAGGCGTGTAGGTACCTGTCTGTGTGAGTGGGTTTCCTGTGTACTGCGCGACTCAGCGTCCCATTGGGGTTGCGTGTTACTAGCACATCCAGGAACGGTACTTTTCCGTCTACTTCTATTTCCATGGTGAACTGAATATTTACGTGTATGGAGTTGAGATGGTCGAGAAATAGCTGTAGGTTATTGCTCCCGTGAGGCCAGATTACAAAAGTGTCGTCCACAAAGCGGAGAAAACATTTCGGTTTCAGGGCAGATGTAGCTAAGGCTTTCTGTTCGAAGTTTTCCATATACATGTTTGCTATTACTGGAGAGAGTGGCGACCCCATCGCGGCCCCTTCTGTCTGTTCGTAGAACTCCCCGTTGAAATAGAAATAAGTGGCGCTAAGGCATTCTTTAGCTAGGATATAAAAGGCCAAGATCAAGGCCACTCTAGTAGTGTAATTTCTGCCTGGGAGACTGATTACCTCGGATCGGGTAGGGGTATTTCAGTTGCCTTGACAAAGAATACTGCAATGTATTCGATACGTCGGCAAACTGTACGTGATGTGCGTACAAGTACAACACGGTTCAACCCGGAAATTAAATTAAATAATTCTTCACACCGTGGAAGCTTCACTTCTAAAACATATTAAAATATTTTGGACTGAAGATGAGCAAAACAAGGACAGTGGAAGTGACCATCAGCAGGGAAGGAACAAGCTCAAATATATTTCTGGAAGGAGCTAAAATCGAATCAGCTTCCCACTTCAAGTACCTTGGAAGCACAATCTCTATGGACAACACTGTTAGGCAGGAAATACTCAGCAGGACACAGAAAGCATCAAACTTCTATAGTCATGTCAGAAATCTTCTCTGGGACTGCAAAAACAATCGTGTACCATAATTACTTCGTGCCAATCCTCACGTATGGTTTAGAGACATGTACCCTACTAAACAAAGACTTCAGTAGAATCCAAGGAACTGAAATGAGATTCATTAGAACCATGAAACAAACTACCAGAAAGGACAAGATCAGAAATGAAGTAAATAGGAAAGTAGCTGGTATTGAGTAGTGATGGGTTGCGACTGGAATCGCGAAGAGTCGATTCCATATGCCTGGGAAATCGGGTACCCGATTCCGGAATCGATTCCGAGGAACTAGTAGCACCATCTATGATGCAGATGCGTAAACACGTGCAGCACAAATGTTTTCTGTAAAAACTGTGAGTTCGTTTTGGTATAACCAGGTCACTTTACAAACCATGCCTGCTCTCATTGTAGCATCCTGGAGTTATGTACTCTAATGCGACTGTAATTTTATCAGAAAATATGATTCTCTGTTTGAAACTAATAAAATCACATGGATTGTAAGCAAATCAAAACTTGTATGGGGATTATGACATAACAACTCTACTATTTAAAAAAAAAAAAATACAACTGTACTAAAGAGACAACCTTAACTAATGTTAAGCTGTGATGAAAAAATTTAAAAAATATTGGACCGATGACCTTCGATGTTAGGTCCCTTAAAACAACAAGCAAGCAAAACAAAAGTAGTAATTCTAACAGTTTCTCATAATAATATTTAGCAGTAGTATGAAGTTTCTTCTTATTCCCCTTCGTTTTCTACCAGTTTTCCCACATCTGTGGGGTCGTGGGTACGAACTGAATAGCACATGTTTATTTGGCCCGGTTTTACAACCGGATGCCCTTCCTGACGCCAACCCTGTATGGAGGGATGTAATCACTGTTGCGTGATCCTAAGTTGTTTGGTAGTATATAGTGTTGTCTGAATATGAAGAGGAAAATGTTGGGACAACCATAAACACCCAGTCCTCAGGCCAAAATAACTAATCAGAGGCGATTAAAATTCCCCACCCTGCCGGGAATCGAGCTCGGTACCCTCTGAACCAAAGATCTCAACGCTGACCATCCAGCCAATGAGTCGGACAGTAGCACGAAATGTTCATTCCAAATTAAAAGTAACGGAATACAGGTATGCTACGGAACATGTTGTGTACTTATTAAAATGTGACTTAATTCCACAGACTTTATATGTTTATACTAGCAATGTTTGAAAACCCCATTAGAAAAATACAGTATAAGCATAAATAACAATGTCGATTGCTACACCCGGTGTCGAAATGTGTAATGTGATTTCCAGACTACCAGCGTAAATGGTTATTTCATTATTATGTGGTATGATTCAATCGTGACAACCAATAAGACATTTCACTGTATACAAAATAAATAGCAAATATTGCACGTTCGAATTTGCCCCACTTATACACGGAAGACTCACTCTAGTGAGTGCGCCCAGCACACTCTGGTGACGTCATCGGGAACCGATTCCTCGCATGCGACAGTGAGTGCGATCGCGGAGTCGTAGGAACCGATTCTCGCGATTCCAGGAGTCATTTGCGCACATCACTAGTATTGAGGTTCCTATTACCAGTGTCATAAAGAAACACAGACTTCAGTGATATGGGCACATAATGAGAATGAACAGGGAAAGACCTGCCAGAAAATATTTTGACCTTGATCTCATAGGAAGAAGACCACAGGGAAGACCAAGAAAATGTTGGATAGAGACTATAAGATCAGATGTGAGGAGAGAGGACACAAATGGAAGGATGTACTGGAACATATGTATGAAGACAGAAGGAGATGGCAAGCGCTTGTACATCACACCCGGGAAACTGGAGTTGGGAAGTGCACGAGTACAAACAGCATATAATGCAAAACTCAAACGCAAGTGCACTTGAAGATAACTGTAAATAGTAGCTTAGTAAATTTAGACGACAGTAAAAATCACTACCTCTCTGAGCAGTCATTTTAGTTTTAAGAATCCTGACTATCCATCACAGTATATTTAAGCATGTCATTGAACTAAAAAATGAGTGGAGAATCTAGCTGTATTGTTCTAAGATTGTTGTATAACTCAAGCTAAAGAAACTCAGAAAAAAATACAATTGTTTGTTTACATTCTATGTTTTTGTATATTCTCTTGCATAGTTTGAAAAAAATGAACTTAGTCATAATTGTATGAATTATATTTTTGGCAGTCAGATAAAACAATTCTGTGCTGTGCCGTGCCATGCTGTCCTGTCCTGTCCTTTCTGTTTTTCTCACTATGGGCTCATTTTTTTTCCATTCACCATTATCTTCCGTTTATTATTCCCATGATCATGCAAATTATGTTTCTTTATTCATTACAAAGAATTGTATTTTCCTAGCTTTCATTTTGCATGGAGCATGTCAAAAATAGTTGGAGAAAATCTACATAGAAACCAATAATAGGATATACAGTAATAAATATGTGTTTTATTTATACAGTAGCAAATGTGCATTTAACTGGTTTCTGGTTTCTGAAGATTGCACACTTTGGATATAATATTATCTTTGGGACATAATTTGTCTCTTCACTAGGAAATGTTCTGTTTGAGATTTAAGATTGCTTCCAGGTATGCATCAGGGTTCTATGTTTGATCACCTTTTATATCTCGTAATATATTTTTCTTATTTTGACGTGAAATGTCTGGAATATCAAAGACCTGTCTCGATTTTTTTTTTTCTATTTGCCTTACATCGCACTGACACAGATAGATCTTATGGCAATGATGGGATAGGAGAGGCCTAGGAAGTGGAAGGAAGCGGCCGTGGCCTTAATGGGAAACCACGGAAAACCATCTTCAGAGCTGCCGACAGTGGGGCTCGAACCCACTATCTCCCGATTACTGGATACTGGCTGCACTTAAGCGACTGCAGCTATCGAGCTCGGTACCTGTCTCTATAAAACACTTCCTTCAAAAATGAAGATACACCTCAAGCCAGTTATATGACAAAGATTTCAGAGTTTTGATTCATTCTTGTATTTATACTGCCACGGGAATAATGCTTCCAACTAGTCCAATATTGCAGCATGTGGGAGGAAGTTTTTTGACAGTGAAGGCTCTTGAGTTCAGGGGGGAGGAGGCTACAATGCTGGTGCAGCAGCGAGGAAAGTCAATAGCCCCTGTGAATATATAATATTCTCTTTTATTCATGTGTTTATACTAACACTCAATAATGCTTCCAACTATTCCAGTATTGCAACATATTTCCCAAAAATCTCCCTCTTCTGTGGAGGGGCAGTCTGTGGTATTTTCATGCTTAGCATATTTGTTTGTCCCATCCAGCCTTTCAGCATTGAAAGAAACTTACTTGTGGGTAGTTTAAAAAAAACTGATGACAATTATTTTTGAAGGTTTGTAAGGGTGATTAGTTTATAAGTTATTACCATGATCGAAGAGATAGTTCTCCTCAGCTTCCGATTGACTTGAAATTTCAGATGCACTCCTTTACTCGGTTTTTTAGTCAAGTCCTCTTTACTTGTACTTCATCCATTTAAAGTTGAAACTTGTTATACAGTTTAATCTCCACGTTAGTGCTCAGTCAGACAATTCATTCATTGATTCATTCATTTTGCTACAAACAGTTAATATTTACCTCCCACAATTTGAGTGTCAGGCTAATTTGATCATGATCATTTTTCTTTTTAAATCAGAACTCTCCTCTTTCCAACCCTGTGGCAAGACAATATTTAAACAATAATCAAGCAATGCTTAGGTTATTTATTCATTTAGTGTATGGCGTTTTGTGCTGGGAGTATCCAAGGGGATGTTTGCTCTCCTGGTGCAGGTACTTATGACGACAAGATATTATGTCTTCTCTTTCCGTTATACGAACTGAGTTCTCTTTCTTTTCATATTTGAAACCCATGTCTTTCAACAAACAATCGATACAAGGTTGTTCTTTTGAAATAGAGAGGGTTGTTATTATTACAGGCAGTAGCATTTGCTGCAATGTTGGAGATTGGTCTTTTAGGAAAAATGCATGCATCTTAAGTCTTGTACCACTGTGAACAAGATCATTCAATTGACTCCTGCTGTCTTTCTGCAGTGCTTTGCATTCCCTTGTTTTAGCTGGAGAAGCCAAAGATCTCGTAGGGGCTGCTCCTCTCAGAGAAGTCTGTTGCTTCGGCAGTTTCTTTAATCACCCAGCGGAGACCTTTATCAGGATTCTTTTGAGAAGATAAAATTAAGTACTTTAAGAACATTTTACTTTTTTTCTTCCTCAGCCTCATTCAAAAAGTAATTTATTATTATTAATAATAATAATACCCGTGTGGGGATTTACCGGTCACCTCCATCGGGCGCGTTCCATTGGAATTGGGGAAGCTCGCTGGCTCTGCCGCCAGCAGAGTCAGAGGGTAGTAGGGAAATAAAATACCACCGTGAAAAAAAAAAACTGGTCCCTTGCCAGGGTTACGGCGAAGACTGGTAAATGACCAGAAGCCAGAAAACATCTTGAGGCAACCTCTAGGGCTAACAACCCTAGTTGAAAAAGGATGGCTAACCGTCCAAAGCAAAGTCAAGTCAAAAAGCATGATGGCACAACATTTCAAGAAACATACCCCAGGGGGTAAATCTTCGGATAAATCCCTCATCGTGAACGCCACGGTGCACGAGTCTCGTTCGGATTCTGGGGGAGACTAGACATCATGCAAGAGACGAGTCGGAGCGTCTCGGTGTACCCCGAAGAGTCAAAAACTCAGGCCAAAATCTAAAACCTTTCTAGCAACTTTCAATATAAATTCACTTACACAAACTGGCAAGCTGAAAACCCTCACCAAAGGTCGTCACAAAAATCAGATATCCATAGTGGCCCTACAGGAAACAAGGTACCCAGATGAAGAGATTTTTGAATCTGAAGGCTACCGATTTTTCAAGAGCAAAGCGCAAAGAGAAATCCTCAATGGAGCTGTGAATGCTTGGAACCGCGTTTGCTGTTAGAACCAAGATCCTTAAATTGGTTGCAAATTTCAAACCTGTGAATGACAGATTGTCTATACTCACAATTAAATGCGCGAACAAAACCTACGCCCTAGTTAACGCACATGCTCCTACAAACGATAAGAACAAGTCTGATCCAGACGAAGTTGATAATTTCTGGGACCTACTGGATGAAAAATTGAACAAAATCCCCAAACACCATGTCAAGCTTCTTTTGGGTGACTTCAATGCCCAACTAGGTCGTGAGCAGAAGTACAAGAAAGTTATAGGAAATTACCCTGCTCACAAAAGAACCAATCCCAACGGCAAAAGACTGGTGTCCATTTGCGAAAATCACAACCTGCAGGTCATGTCGACCCACTTTCGCCATCTACCCAGAAAGCAAATGACTTGGCGTTCTCCCGTCCAAGCTCTCGGAGAGTTCCAAATTGATCATGTTGCGATCTCCAGGAGAAACAGCCCTGAGATTATGAATGTCAAGGTAAAGAAAGGCATCAATGTGGCCTCAGATCATTATATGTCTCTTATCAAATTCAAACCAATTCCCGCAAACACAAGGAAGACAACCAAACAGATCACACGCTTCGACAATAATAAACTTCGGCAAAGGGTCAAGGAGTTCCAGGAGAAGGCTAGACCAAATGACTGTGACTTTAACAACGCCAAAAGTCTCCTTGTTGAGGCCGCCAAAGACGTTGCAGAAATCAAGAGAAGCAAAAAGCATGCCTGGTGGAATAGTACCTGCGAATCAGTCCTCCAAGAAAGTATCAATGCGTGGAAATAGTACAACTCTACGAAATCAGAAAATGATTGGGAAACCTACAAAACCCAACGTGCCCAAGCAGCTAGGGTGTTCAGAACTGAGAAACATAAATACGAAAAATCTCTCATTGAAAAGATAGAACAAAAGTTTAGGAAGAATGAAAGCAGAGAGTACTACAGAGCCTTCAAACGCAAACTCACTGGCTATAAACCACCATCTCTATGCTTTGAGCGAACGGACGGCACACTGGCGACGTCAAATGAAGAAAATTGCAGCATTCTGGCAGATTACTTCAAGAATTTACTTAATTGCTCTAAACCGCAAAGCGCCATTGAGACCAAGGAACCCTTACTCAGGTACCCAGATTCCAGACCACCCGACAGAGATGAAATCAAGCGCCACATTGCCCGTCTCAAAAATAACAAAGCGCCGGGGGAAGACTCAGTAGTAGCAGAACTATGGAAATATGCCCCAGAAGAGTCACTTGATATCTTGCAAAAGCAAATAGAAGAAATTTGGAACAAGGAGACCCTACCCGAAGATTGGAAAATAGCTTTGATCCATCCATTACACAAAAAAGGCAGCATGAAGAACATCAACAACTACAGAGGAATATCTTTGCTACCCGTGACTTGCAAAATTCTATCACTTGCCATCCTGGAGCGTTTGGAAGCACAAGTCGAATATCAAATAGGTGAATACCAAGGAGGGTTCAGAAAAGGTCGCTCAATAGCTGAACAGATCCAAAATCTCAAAACGATCATCAGATATTGTACACTAAGGTCCAAGGAGTATGTGCCTGTCTTTGTGGACTTTAAGAAAGCGTACGACTCCATTGACCATGACCTGGAAGTCCTGCTAAACATCTTAAATGAATTTGGAGTTGATTTGAAACTGCTGGCATTAATTAGAGCCACCCTGACCGATACAAAATCCAAGGTGAAGGTCCACGGATGTCTCTCGCATTCCTTTGTCATCAAAACAGGAGTCCGACAAGGTGATGGGCTATCCCCGATACTCTTCAACCAGTGTTCTTGAGAAGATCGTCAGAACCTGGCGGGTGAGATTACAGGAAAGCAACTACAGTCCATTGAGAATAGGATCCAAATCCAAGGGGATCGCAACAGACTGCTTAGCATTTAAAGAAATAAGTTTCATAATGATAGATCCGTATTGAACTGTGATTACAATAGAGTAAAATAATATATTATTATTGGTCCACATTTTCAATACAAAATGAAAATTACATAGGGACTAGTTTCGACCTAGTAATAGGTCATCATCAGCCTTAAGTAAATTAAAGCGTAAATATCGAAGAAAAACATAAACAATGTAAACACAAGTACAGTCTTTTTAAAGGTACATACCATGTGGGAATTTGAGTAGAGATATATTAAAAATAATAACTCTTCCAATTGACGAAGCACTTGAGCGGAAGTTATGTAAAGTTCGGTGCGCCGTATATTATAAAAGACCACTGTGCACTAAATGATGTAATAAAGAAGAAGAGTAGGTTGAATGCTGGCTTCTTCTTAGCTGTTGTATATTCGAAGAAGATTACGTCGTATTTTATAAGGTATTGAAAGACGTCAAAATACTTCGAATATACAACAGCTAAGAAGAAGCCAGCATTCAACCTACTCTTCTTCTTTATTACATCATTTAGTGCACAGTGGTCTTTTATAATATACGGCGCACCGAACTTTACATAACTTCCGCTCAGTGCTTCGTCAGTTGGAAGAGTTATTATTTTTAATATATCTCTACTCAAATTCCCACATGGTATGTACCTTTAAAAAGACTGTACTTGTGTTTACATTGTTTATGTTTTTCTTCGATATTTACGCTTTAATTTACTTCAGGCTGATGATGACCTATTACTAGGTCGAAACTAGTCCCTATGTAATTTTCATTTTGTATTGAAAAGGTGGACCAATAATAATATATTATTTTACTCTATTGCTTAGCATTTGCCGATGATATTGCTGTTCTCTCAACCGACATAGAAACCGCTAGAGCTCAAGTTGAAATTTTAAAGGAAATTGCCGAACAAACTGGTTTGCAGATATCGTTTGAGAAAACAGAAGTAATGACTAACATCAAAGAGGCTCCACCAAAACTCCATACAAAATACGGGGACATCACCCGAGTAGACAAATTCAAATACCTGGGTGAGATCATCATGAAAAATGGACTGGACAAAGAAGCACTTCAGGAGCGAGTACGCAAACTGGAAATAGCCTACCAAACATCCCACACAATCTACAACAAAAAATGCCTTTCCCAAAACACCAAGATACGTCACTATGAAACAGTTCTGAAGCCAGTAGTTCTATATGCAGCCGAAACCCTGTCTCTAAATGCCAACAAAGGACTCCTTGAAGAACTGGAGAAAAGAGAACGCAAAATTGTGAGAGGAATCTTGGGATCAAAGTACAGAAATGGAATCCATCAAAAGAGATCCAACAAGGAAGTCTACAGCAAAATAGAGAAAATTACCGACACAATCAGAAAATACGGGCACGATTTTACAGTCATCTGAAAAGAATGGACAGAAGAAAGTTAACTAAAGAGATCTTTCACTTTTTTGATTCAAACCCCAAAACCACAATTCCCTGGTTTAGAAATACCAAAGAAGACCTGCAAATGCTACATATCTCAGCTGAAGACGCCTTTAACAGAGATCTCTTCTACAAGAAAATATTGACGAACGGGCTAAACCGAGACGAGCAACCGAAGAGAAGACACGGTGCCCCTTGGACAGAGGAGCGTAAGCAGGCCCACTCACAAAGAATGAGGGAAATTTGGGCTCTAAAGGAGGCCAAGTTCAGTGTCAAATGCAACAAGACTTAACGTGGTCCTTGATGGCCCCAGCGAATTATATATATATATATATATATATATATAATAACAATAAATAATATCAGAGAAGAAAAAACATAAAATATCATAGAAGACCGGACGGAAATTGACTGCAGTGGTCCAATGCGGCCTTAAAAGTACAATAATAATAATAATAATAATAATAATAATAGTAATAATAGTAATAATAATAATAATGTTATTGGCTTTACGTCCCACTAATTACTTTTTTTTTTTTCGGAGACCCTGAGGTGCCAGAGTTTTGTCTCATAGGAATGCTTTTATGTGCCAATAAATCGACTGACATGGGGCTGATATATTTAAGCACCTTCAAATACTACCTGACTGAGCCAGGATCAAACCTGCCAAGTTGGTGTCAGAAGGCCAGCACCTCAGCTGTCTGAGCCACTCAGTCCAGCAGTAAATACATTACACTAAATTATGAAGGAAAAAAAATTCTGAAAAATAGTAATAAAGTAATAGGAAGTATAATAAATTTTCATTAAATAAATAATCTACATGTAAATAAGGTTAATTCTGAAGTAAATAAATTCATTACATTCCTCAAGCTATCCTGGTGCACCAGCTTAACTTAACAATTACCATTAATAGACACATTTCTGAAGTATATTGATATTAATTTAATTTAAAATTTAATACAGAAAATAGAAGTATTTGGATTGTAAATCGAGAGCTTTTGACAGCACCCCAGTGGTAACTAAAATCCCACCAAACCACATATTAAAGAAGAAACCCGACATATCACCATTAACATAGAACACAGCAAATACCGACATAATGTCCCCACAGCAGACATGCCCAGAAAGTAAAATACAACCGGGATAAACCCAAATTTTAAGACCTCAAGGTCAAGTTATGGATAGACAATAAATAAAACACCGAAACATAATTTACAGTATAGATCCAGTTCACATAACATCACCGAGACCAAAAAACAAACACACAGATTTAGAAGGAAACAAGTCATAATAATATACACGGAGCAATCCACAAGATGCTCTTACCGCGCCCACTACAATTCACAATATCCCCAACAATAAAGTTACATAACCGTCAGGCACGAAGAGATTAAACAACAATCTAAATCGATAAGATAAGGACAAGCTTATATCTTTCGCACTAGGGATGTCTAAGCCCTCGATTAAATGAACACGTTACAATGGCATTGTTGACAAACGTTAACATAAACGCGGGTTTAGAAAATTAGAACAAGGATCTCATTAAAAGCCCGCAACAGGGATGAAAATAAATTAACTAAATCTAAATAAATATTCCCAGAGAGAGAGTGAGAGAGAAGAAACATTTTAAATTAGCAATAATAATAATGTAAAAAAATTTAAAAGACAAGTGTAATTGTAGTATTAGGTCAATTACGGGCACACAAAATCCAAAACCCACGACCAGAAGCACGAATCACACCCAAGAGAGTAACCACAAAAATGAACAGGAATATGAGCCCACAATACATCAATAAAAATAATAATTTACTAAATTTTTAGGAGATATCGGCACACGCATAAGGACATAGCATAGCAAGTCACCCACAAATACACCAAAAAATAAGGCCAGGCGAAGAGAACGACAAATATTAAAAACAAGGCAACAGAGAATTTAAAGAATTATCTAAGCGCAATAATGGCCATCCGTTACATACGACACACACACTCGAAGCCAGAACTCCGTATCACAATACTGATACCAATATAATGGTCTGTTATTGGACATTATAAATTTTCCAGCTAACTCATTCCTGGTTGCCTGCGTTTCGTCCTCGTGTGCTAAGTTAGGCTCGTCAGTTGGGACTTAGCACACCACCCAAGACGCAAGGCTAGTGCATACCGTGGAGGCCACTGCATAGGCTACTTGAAGCCACCAGCAGTGCCAATGCACTATGAGAGCTATGTCTCATTTTCAAAAATTGATGCCTGCCTGGCCATCAAATGATGTAGATGTTGATTCCCATAGGGAACCTAAAATATTTGTCCCGAATGAGTAACAAATATTTCATTCCCAAAAATTCATAAAGAAAATGTACCTATGAGACCTATCATAAACTATAGATCTAGCCCAACTTACAAACTGTCACAGTTTATTCAAACATTCCTGAAAAGGCATTACACATTTTTAGCCAAGAAAACAATACGAAATTCTATAGAATTTTTCAACATTACCAAAAAACTAGAAATCAAGCAGTACCATAGTCTAGCATCATACGATATAACGAACATGTACCCTAACATACCTACACAAAAAACAAAAAAACAATAAAATTACCGGGCGAGTTGGCCGTGCACGTAGAGGCGCGCGGCTGTGAGCTTGCATCCGGGAGATCGTGGGTTCGAGCCCCACTGTCGGCAGCCCTGAAGATGGTTTTCCGTGGTTTCCCATTTTCACACCAGGCAAATGCTGGGGCTGTACCTTAATTAAGGCCACGGCCGCTTCCTTCCAACTCCTAGGCCTTTCCCCTCCCATCGTCGCCATAAGACCTATCTGTGTCGGTGCGACGTAAAACAACTAGCAAAAAAAAAAAAAAAAAAAAACAATAAAATTAATCGAAAATAATTTTAAAAAGCACAGTAACTTAAGCATCCTAGAAATAGAAGAGTTCATGATTTTACTCGAATTTGCCATTAACAATAATTATTTCAAATTCCATAACACTGTTTACCAACAACAAGGTCTTCCTATGGGATCTCCTGCTTCAGGTATACTGGCAGAAATCTACATTGATCATTTAGAGCACCAAGAAATAAGCAAAATTGAGAACATATTTTTCTGGTGCAGATTTGTAGATGACATTTTTGTTGTTATAGACAATAGATTCACCAATGAGACAAATATTTTAGAACATTTAAATAAAATAGACCCACATATAAAATTCACAGTAGAAAAAGAAAATGATTGCACCTTGAATTATTTAGATATATCTGTCACTAGACACCACGATCACTTGACATATCAAGTATATAGAAAACCTACTCAAACCTCCAATACAATAAGGAAAGATTCCATCCACCCTAACGCTCACAAAAAGGCAGCTTATCACAGTATGATACACAGAGCATTCAATATACCTCTATCTCAAGAAGAGCTGAAAAAAGAATTAAACACGATTTACGATATAGCCCATCAAAATGGGTTTAATAGAGAAATGGTCAATAGAATCATTCTAAAGATAAAATATCAACCCAAATCAAGACTAACCAGAACTAACGACTCCAAGAAGGAATACGTACTTTTTACATTTAATAATACCCATGTTCATTCCATAACCAATATTTTCAAAAAACGCAATCTAAAAATAGCATACAAAACCACACACAACAGTGCTAAAATCTTACATAACGCCAAATCTGTCAATGATAACAATAGGTGCAGTTGTTCAGGAGTGTATCGAATGAAATGCGACAGTTGTGAGGCTAGCTATGTCGGACGTACTGGCGGAAACTTCTTTATTCGTTACAAAGAACACATCAACACCTTAAAGCATAATCACTTTTCGGCTATAGCTCAACATAACGAGGATTATAAGCATAATTTTACAAATATTGAGAACGACATGCAGATTTTAAGTATGATCCCCAAGGGCCCTCTGCTCAATATAACGGAAGAATTTTACATTACTATAGATCAATACGCAAACCCAAATTATAACTTGAACGAAATTACAGATAAAGTTAATATCCTCTTTAATACAGTCATCCCGATTTTAAAAAACACCTACATAAAAATAGTTAAAAAACAGAATCCAATATATATCAAGGAACCTCCCGAAGACACGCCCAGCCATGCTCCACCTCTCCCAATCGCTACCCCTATTGAACCTCCACTTCCCCTCTCTACCAACTCTACCTCACCTTCCCCAATCAATACCCCTCATGCCCCTCCACTTCCCCTCTCCGTTACCGCAAGTACTAGCCCTAGACGTACACGGAGCAGTACACGACGTGCTCCCTAACAGTACACATTCGACCAGTCAACAGGATTATGTAAGTAAACACTTATTCCACACGTTCATTAGACATTCCACTGAGAAAATTCTTATACTTCATTCTTCTCTGTTCTCGCAGATTTCTGAATGTCCAACAACAAAACTACAAAGAGGGAGCATCTGCACCTACTCAATATCTTTTAACGAGAATAGTACCAAGAAAACTAATGATACACTATAATATTTTCATGTTCATTATTCAACATTCTTAATCATGTGAACTTAAAAGAAAAACAACATACATAGTTGAATATTCTAGAATGCTTGGTACAAACATATCTGTGAATGTACAAAATTAATATAATTCCAAAACGTACCGCAAGAATCATGTGAACATTTTTTCGTATTTTAATGTATTATTTGATAAATTTTATTACATCCATATCATAGAATGTTCCAGAATGTTCAGTATAAACATACCAATGAATGTATAGAACGATTCACCAATATGAACTGAACTTCAAAGTGTACTTCAAGAACGCCATAAACATTTTACTTGTTGAAATTGTATTTCACCAAATTATCTACTACTCACAAACAGTACACTAGAAATTTATGTAACACATACATGTCATAGAATTTTGATGCTTGTTTTTAAACCAGAAGATACATCATATCATTGTATATTTTATATATTGTATATTTTAATCTTATCACTCACATGTGACATTCTTCATTAGATTTAGTAATGTTTTTAAAATTATTTTAAGTTAACTTTAGATCTTATGACCAGCTGAAGATGACCTCTGTGAAGGTCGAAACCGGTACTGCTTAGTAACAAGATATAATAAAGTATTGATTAGGTGGACAGTACCCATTCTTTGTGATTATAGATTTAAATTTTTCTCATCTTGTGTCACTAACTGTCCTGCTACTGGTGGTGTCGTTCTCCCAGATGATAATGTCCTCACTGCCATCGAGAGCATTCGAGATTAAATCTTTTTGAAACTTAACAATAGTTTTATTCCCAATTATAGAATCCAAACAGTGAGAACCTATTTGCAGATGGTTTCTGGAAATGGTCTCTGTTATTCTCAGTTGGTGTATCTAGCAGAGGCCACCCGTTCCAAATAAAGCCATGCTGTAGAAAGCATGCCAACCCATCAGCTGATCGCTAGCACATGTTATGAGTTGTACTCCTAATGTATTACATAGTGACTGGAACAATTCTTTGGATAACTGCAGCTGTTAAAAGCCAGACCTTTATTTTAAAATATTTTTCATGCTTGTTCTGTACCTTCATGTAGGGGTCAAAGACCTTAGATGTTAGGCCCCTTTAAACAACAATTATCATCATGTACCTTCATCACATGAGGATTTAACCAAACAGCTCTAAATGCGATTGGTTGTTGCATTGTTGGATGCGCTTTTGAACGGTTGGCTGTTGAGAGAGCTCTTGCATTATTGTAGTGAAAAAGTAGTTAAAACCTATTGAAATAATTTAAATTTTGTGTGTGTGCATTCCATTTAGTGCTATTTGTATATTGGTGTTTAGTGCTTGTTGGTAGAAATTGGGAATAGTGTTATTTATTTGAATTTTATAACAAGTAGTTCATTTGGTGTTCAGTAGATTACGTTTTCTAGGATAAGTAGGCTAGCTAGGTGTACTTTGTTTCGAATTTAGGTTTAGGAAATACGTTAGGTAATAATATTAACTTTTAAAACAATATTTTTAAATATCTGTAGGTTCGTTGGTATTATACTTACAAAGGCAGATTATCATAAGGAGTTGTAACTCATTGTAATTTCTGCTGCTACTTTTCCGATATTTCGAACAGATATCTGTTCAAACTATCATGAAGGTAATCATTTATTACATTAAATAACACGATAAGCCTGTAAACATCGATTTAAAGAAAAGTTAAAGAGAATTCACGGTAATTTCACTGGATAATTACGGTACTTAATAGTTTTTTACATTGTTGACGATTGTTGCTACATGCACATGATAGTAGTGTAAATAAATACAAAGTCAGCTTATTCATTATTCCGATAATTTGTAGTCTTAGTTCCCTGCATACTTTGTACTTTCCACCTTAGTTTATTCATCGAGTAAAAGTTAAGAATCAAATTCCTATATCCCAATAATATTGCACTTCAAACCCCCGGCGTGGTTTTGACAGAAATTATAGTAGACAACCTCTTATTCTCAGCATTTAAGGACACTTTTATTCTCCGTCCCGCGTAGTAGGGAAAATAATACTAATCCACCAGCGGTAAAAGTTCATATAACCACACTTCAGCTGAAAATGGTAGTATAGATACAGTACATTTAGATAGTGCCGTATCTTGCCTGCTATATTCGTGTGTTATCTTACGTGTGTATCTATTAGAGCGTAGTATTAATAAAAATTTGTCTAAGCATTTAGCTGTGTTGGTAATCTTTGAGTACAGTAATTCTTCCAAATTTCATTTCTGTTTGTGCTTAGTAGTGACATAAGGTACCGGTATCGTAATTAGGATACGTCTCAAAGTAGTTTAAAAATTACTGTAGTGTACTGTACAGTAGTATACAAGTAATATCCTATTAGAATTTAGTGTGCTTATTTTATTATTGTAAAATATTTGTGTAGTACTGGTGTAGTAGAGGTATCCGTAAAGAATGGCTAAGGACCGCGAGTGTACGAACTGTGGGTGTGGCGAGGCATTGAGGGGTATGAGGGAGGAGTTGGAGAGTTTGAGGGAGATATTCAGTAATTAACAGCATTTTTTATCCTGTTAGGGGTTGTAGGATAAAAAATAGAGTACGACTAAGTAGTATTGTAGTGTAGTCGTATATTAATTACCTTAATTACCTTATTGTAGTGTGATCTTCGAGTACTATCCCAGACAATATATCCCTCCGTTCATTTATTTTTTGCAAATAAGTTATTTTATTTTTATTTTCATTTTTTTCCGTAAAGAACGACTAAGGAGCGTGAGTGTACGAACTGTGGGTATGGCGAGGCATTGAGGGGTATGAGGGAGGAGTTCGAGAGTTTGAGGGAGATAATTAGGATTCTCACAGAAGACAGGAAGGAAGATAGGACTCCCTCAAACAATGTACAGGTTACAGTAGGTGTACAAGAGGGAGGGGAAGGAAAGGGGGTAGTTGTAGAAGACAGGTGGTCTAATGTTCTAAGGGGAAGGAGATTGCAGGCTAAGGGCTGTATTCAGGATCAGAATTCAGGACAGGTGCCTGTGCAAAATCGGTACGAGTCACTCCAGGTAGAACAACAGAGGGAAGATGAGGGACAGGAAACTGTTGCTGAGATGTGTGGAAGTAGGAGGAAGGGAAAAGATAGGAAAGGGAAATGTAGAGTAGAGGATAGGAAAAGACAGGTGGAACAGGGTCATGGCGAGGAGAAAAGGGAGGAGGACGTAGTTTCTGCAGCTATCAGGAAAGATAGGGCTGGCCAGGAGGGGAGGGGATCAAATGAGGTGGGTAGGGTTGAGGCTCTGATCATGGGGGATTCAATCGTTAGACACATGGGGAAAGTGTGTGGAGGAAAGGGAACCAGGGTAGAGTGTTATCCAGGAATTAGGTTGAGGCAGATGTTGAGGAAAGTAGAAGAGAGGGAGGAGGGGAAGGAGAAGGTGGTAGTGTTTCACGTTGGTACCAACAATGTAAGGGAAGCTGATATAAGTACCAACATAGTTGGAGATGTGTGGGATCTGGTAAATGCAGCACGGATGAAGTTTAAGAAAGCGGAGATTGTTATTAGTGGAATACTGTGTAGGAGGGATACTGACTGGAGGGTGATTGGGGATTTAAATGAGACTATGGATTGGATATGTGGGGAAACTGGGAGTGAAATTTCTAGATCCTAATGGGTGGGTAGGAGATAGGGATCTGCGCTCAGATGGCCTTCACTTAAACCGCAGTGGTACGTATAAGTTAGGAAATTTGTTTGGAATGGTAATAGGGAGGTATATTCAGGGAAACGGGGTGGCCTAGGGAGCAGTGATAAGGGAACAGGGAATTGGAAATCAAGTAGGGATGACATAAAATTGTTAGTGTTGAACTGTAGAAGTATTGTAAAGAAAGGAATAGAACTAAGTAATTTAATAGATATATATTTACCAGATATTGTAATAGGAGTTGAATCATGGCTGAGAATTGATATAATGGATGCAGAATTTTCTTATGGCACTGGAATGTGTATCGTAGAGATAGGATAGGAATGGTGGGAGGGGGAGTATTCATTCCGGTGAAAGAAGAATTTGTAAGCTACAAAAAAGTTAAAGATGAGACACATGAAATTCTAGGTGTAAGGCTCATTTCTAAAGATAATAGGCAACTTGATATATTTAGAGTGTACAGACTGGGAAAGGGTAGCACTGATGCGGATTTGGAATTATTTTATAGGATAGTCGGCTAAGTGGGAAACGACATGGAACGAAATGTGATTGTAGCAGGAGATCTGAATTTGCCAGATGTCAGTTGGGAAGGAAATGCGAACGACAGGAAGCATGACCAACAAATGGCAAATAAGTTAATATGAGAAGGACAGCTGATTCAGAAAGTGATGGAACCAATCAGAGGAAAAAATATCCTGGATGTGGTGCTGATAAAACCAAATGAGCTCTATAGGGAAACTGAAGTAATAGATGGTATTAGTGATCATGAAGCTGTTTTTGTCGTAGTAGGACTATTAGGCTGATAAAGCAGGCATGAGGCAATTTCTAAAAAGTAACTATGATCGGTGGAAAACGGTAAATAAAAATGTAAACAGACTCTGGGATGAGTTTAAAGAAATTGTTGCGGAAAGCGAAAACAGGTTTGTACCTTTAAGGGTGGTAGGGAATGGTAAAGACCCACCGTATTATAATAGAGAAATAAAGAGACTAAGAAGGAGGTGCAGACTGGAAAGTAGTAGTTAGAAATGGCTGTGGAAGTAAGGAGAAATTGAAGGAACTTACTAGAAAATTGAATCTAGCAAAGAAGGCAGCTAAGGATAACATGATGCCAAGCATAATTGGCAGTCATACCAATTTTAGTGAAAAATGGAAGGGTATGAATAGGTATTTTAAGGCAGAAACAGGTTCCAAGAAGGACATTCCAGGAATAATTAATGAACAAGGAGAGTGTGTATGTGAGGATCTTCAAAAGGCAGAAGTATTCAGTCAGCAGTATGTAACGATTGTTGGTTACAAGGATAATGTCCAGATGGAGGAGGAGACTAAGGCCAAGGAAGTATTAAAATTTGCATATGATAACAATGACATTTACAATAAGATACAAAAGTTGAAAACTAGAAAAGCGGCTGGAATTGATCAGATTTCTGGGAATATACTAAAGACAATGGGTTGGGATATAGTACCATATCTGAAGTACTTATTTGATTATTGTTTGGTCAGAGGAGCTATACCAGATGAATGGAGAGTTGCTATAGTAAGCCCTGTGTATAAAGGAAAGGGTGATAGACATAAAGCTGAAAATTACAGGCCAGTAAGTTTGACGTGCATTGTATGTAAGCTTTGGGAAGCCATTCTTTCTGATTATATTAGACATGTTTGTGAAATTAATAACTGGTTCGATAGAAGGCAGTTCGGTTTTAGGAAAGGTTATTCCACTGAAGCTTAACTTGTAGGAATCCAGCAAGATATAGCAGATATCTTGGATTCTGGAGGTCAAATGGACTGTATCGCGATTGACCTGTCTATAGCATTTGATAGGGTGGATCATGGGAGACTACTGGCAAAAATGAGTGCAATTGGACTAGACAAAAGAGGGACTGAATTTCTAGAAAATAGATCTCAGAGAATTAGAGTAGGTCAAGCTTTATCTGACCCTTCAATAATTAAGAGGGGAAATCCGCAAGGCAGTATTATCGGACCTTATGTTTTCTTACATATATAAATGATATGTGTAAAGGAGTGGAATCGGAGGTAAGGCTTTTTGTGGATGATGTTATTCTCTATAGAGTAATAAATAAGTTACAAGATTGTGAGCAACTGCAGCGTGACCTCGAAAATGTTGTGAGATGGACAGCAGGCAATGGTATGTTGATAAACGGGGCTAAAAGTCAGGTTGTGAGTTTCACAAATAGGAAGAGTACTCTCAGTTTTAATTACTGCGTTGATGGGGTGAAAGTTCCTTTTGGGGATCATTGTAAGTATCTAGGTGTTAATATAAGGAAAGATCTTCATTGGGGTAATCACATTAATGGGATTGTAAATAAAGGGTACAGATCTCTGCACATGGTTATGAGGGTGTTTAGGGGTTGTAGTAAGGATGTAAAGGAGAGGGCATATAAGTCTCTGGTAAGACCCCAACTAGAGTATGGTTCCAGTGTATGGGACCCTCACCAGGATTACTTGATTCAAGAACTGGAAAAAATCCAAAGAAAAGCAGCTCGATTTGTTATGGGTGATTTCCGACAAAAGAGTAGCGTTACAAAAATGTTGCAAAGTTTGGGTTGGGAGGAATTGAGAGAAAGAAGAGGAGCTGCTCGACTAAGTGGTATGTTCCAAGCTGTCAGCGGAGAGATGGCGTGGAATGACATTAGTAGACGAATAAGTTTGAGTGGCGTTTATAAAAGTAGGAAAGATCACAATATGAAGTTAAAGTTGGAATTCAAGAGGACAAATTGGGGCAAATATTGATTTATAGGAAGGGGAGTTAGGGATTGGAATGAGTTACCAAGGGAGACGTTCAATAAATTTCCAATATCTTTGAAATCATTTAGGAACAGGCTAGGAAAACAACAGATAGGGAATCTGCCACCTGGGCAACTGCCCTAAGTGCAGATCAGTATTGATTGATTGATTGATTGATTGATTGATTGATTGATTGATTGATTGATTGAAGAGAGACTGCATTGTTTAGGGTAGGTAGGCTTTCAAGTGCCCAGATAGTGCCAGAAATTCCATGATGAAAAAAAAAAATTATGGATAACTAATGGTGTGGAGGTAATGCCTTTTATTATCATAATGTTTAATTGTGTATGTTCATTGTCTCCATTTTTTTATTATCGCATAGTATGTTTTCTGTGGCATCTCCAAGAATCATAAAAGTAGTTTTTGGGACATAGAACCAATAACATTATTATATGTTAGGTATGTTGATGAGTAAAACAATTGTTATGATTGGATTATTTTTGCCATGGTTTAAATCAACATTTCTCCAAAAATTACCTATAGTTTCCTGAGTTACGAGATATGATAAGTTATGAATTTCATTATGGTCCATATTGACAATTGATCACTCTCAAGGGGTAGAGAAAGGTCCACCTATTCAGGTCAAGCGCCGATTCACGCTAGAAGGATGACAATAGATACTATTGATCAGAATGAATAGGTGGACCTTTCTCTACACTTTGCCAGTAGTTACAAGATATTAAACGATTACTTTGTTAATGATCTCACCTGCTGTGTTAATAGCAACAACCGTGAATATTTCTTAATTAACGTAAACTCCTGTCCTCATTCTGAGGTGGTATAGCTCTTTTTTAGGCATGCTCCCAATGGAGGTGAGCCGCATGTGCTATTTTACGTCATGAACCTTCCTGCCATTCTTAAATCTCTGGCAGTACCGAGAATCGAACTCTAATTGTGCTAACTGTTATGCTGGCGGGTATTCTTAACTACGAAACACAGATACTGGCGGACATTTTTAATTATGAAACACAGACGTACAACATTACTTTGATCCATATTTTCATTCACAAATTTGTGTGATGTCATCAGAGCTGCGGTACAGCCTGTACCTGCTTTGAAGCAGAATCGTTCTATGACGAATTACTTCAAGGGGGGGTCTTATATGCAGGCTTTATTTTTTTACATTTTCTTTGTTTTCTTTTGCTAGTTGCTTTACGTCGCACCGACACAGATAGGTCTTATGGCGACGATGGGACAGGGAAGGGCTGGGAGTGGGAAGGAAGCGGCCGTGGCCTTAATTAAGGTACAGCCCCAGCAATTGCCTGGTGTGAAAATGGGAAACCACGGAAAACCATCTTCAGGGCTGCCGACAGTGGGGTTCGAATCTACTATCTCCCGAATACTGGATACTGGTCGCACTTAAGCGACTGCAGCTATCGAGTTCAGTTTTCCTTTGTCTTGAAAAGCGAGGGGGTCTAATACACAAGGAAATACAGTAGTTAGTGGGATGTAAAATAAAAAAAATATTATTGGTTAAGGAAAGGAACTTACAGAAATTCTGTTGAATAAGTGGAAAAAGCAAATAGTTATTGATACCGGTATGTCAAATGTGAGGAGCATAAATCACACAGATTAAAATGCATCTAGTTGAGGCTTTTGGAATTGGGAATAGTCAACATATTTTTCTCTATGAAGAATATGGTAGTAAAAATTTTGGTAATTCATTCACACAAAGCAGAGCAGAGAGTTTGTATCTGTGAGAGCATGCTGCATAAAAATTGGTTGGTAAAGTATGGAGCAAAGGTTTAAAATGAGATAGGCTATTGGCTTCTTATATTGAAGAAAACACAAATGGTAAAATACACATCTTCAGGTTATTTCAAAAGAAACATTAAGACTCTGCTGTCTGCTCCATCAGGAAGAAGAATGGGGATAGAAAGGAAATGGTTTTGCTGTGAAAAGTGCTTGAGAGAACCTGGCATTTGACCTGAAAATGTCTGTAGAAAGTACCACAAAGAAAACTATCAAAGAATTTTCATGATATTTGATGTTATTTTATCCAATTGTTTTCAAGGGGTTGTGGTTTTTTTTTTTTTTTTTTTCCAGGTTATAGTGCTAGTATTAGTTACTGTGATATCTGGCCCCAAGCAGAGAGAGGGTCCATGGATTCCAAGTATTCACCTTGCATGGTTGGCACTGTTATTCGCTCATAACCTTCAAAAACATTGCTAAAGCAGTAGGCCATGTGTACTTCTGTATGTGTACTAAACCTGCTTAGCACCCCAGACTGCCTGAATGCAAAGAAGTAGTTGTGGACAAATTCCTGGAGACACTGGAGAGAGAAATAAAGGATGTGGAAGTGACTGTCATTGGAGACTTTAATGCAACAGCGGAATGCGATTGAAAAGGAATGGAAGAAGTAATTAGACCTTTTGTATATGAAAAGAGGAATGGAGAGGGAGAAATGGGTGAAATGGGGGCAATATGTGGTTCAGGAAAAAGAATATTAGAAAGATTACAAGATGTGTGAGGAAACAGAAGGACAAAATATTTAATATATTAATTGATTACTTCTTAGTGGAAAGAGCAATTTGTAGACAGTTGTTAGATGTCGCAGCCTTGCCAGAAGTAGCCTTTGATGGAGACCATAGAGTAGTTTTTCAAAATTGAAAGTAGGAAAAATAGTTAAAATCAAGGATGTAGGAGAGAAGAAAATAAAAGATATGGAAATAAAAGACAAATTTAAAATATAAAATGAAACAACACATTCCTAGAACTAAGGTGGAGAGTGTGGAAGTAGAATGGGACATGTTCAAGAAGTCATTATTGTAAGCTGTACAGAGTGTGCTTGTGGCAGAATAGCTGAAAGCAAGAAAGATAGACACCCCATGGTCAAATGAGAGCTTAAAGGAGGCAGTGAAAAACCAGAAGAAAGCATGGCAGTTATGGAATATATAAAAATGGAAGAGTGTAGGAAAAGGTACCAGGAAATGAAAAGAAAGTGCAAGAAAGTATGTAAAGCCTTCCCACTTTTTCCTCGCAAGAATTGTAGAGATGATGTATATAGTGGTAAAAGGATGCTGTATGGACTTAAAAGAAGGAAGAGAAAAAAGAGAGTCTGCACAAAGCAGGTGAAAGGAAAATAAAAGGAGAGATAATAACACAACCAGAGGAGATAAGGAAAGATGGAAGGATTACTTTGATGAACTCTTGAATATGGGAAAGGGTGTAGATGAGATGGTAGAAACAAGAGTGTGAAGAGACAGTGTCAAAGAGTGAAATAACAATGGAAGAGTGGAAACTGCTGTCAAATGAATGAAAGTGGGAAAGGCAGCAGGATTGGTTGAATTATGTGCAGAAATGATCCATTGATCTACAAAGGCCGCATAGACTATTTAGATATATATGTGGAAAGAAAAATCTGTGCCAAATGACTGGAGGAAGGGAGTAATAATATGTATATATTTAAAAGAGGGACAAGATATATAATTATCGAGGAATCATACTCATATCTCAGGTAGCAAAAATATTTAAAAGGGTACTAGGGAAGAGAATGAAAAAAAGTAGGAAGGACAATTACAAGAAGAGCAATATGGCTTTCAAACAATGCTAGGCCCTATCTTCAACATGAGGCAGTTAATGGAAAAACATTGGGAATATGGAAGGGATATGGGGTTGACATTCCTTGATTTAGAAAAAAGGCTTATGATAAAGTACCCAGACCAAAGGTATGGAAAAGAATACAACATTAAGGATTTGGAAAACAAATGATAGAATATTTACAAGCAGTGTTCAAAAATTATTGCAGCAGTGTACAGACACTGGTGAGGGCAGAGTGGTTTTGCAATGAAACTGGACTACAGCAAGGAAGTGTGCTGTCACCACTGATATTCATAATAGTTATGCATGAAATTGTGAAGAAGACAAAGGTAAAGTATGGGAACAGGGAGCTGAAGGTAATGCTGTTTGCTGATATTGTGGTGTGAGGAGCAAAGACGAAGTTAAAGGGAAGCTCGACATGTTGAGTGAAATCATTGAAAAATTACGGAAGAAAAATCAGTGTGGAAAAGAGTAAGACAATGGTGTTGACAAGAAAAGAAAGGGAAGAGAAGGGTATTATAAAAATAAAGGGACATAACCTTGAAATTGTGATGCAGGGTGCAAGCTGGACATGGAGATCAGTAAAAGGATTCAACAGGAAAATGCCTTGTACCAGAGTGTGAGAAACCTGGTGTGAAGGAAGGAAGTGCCATTGAAGTGTAAAGAGGTGATATATAAAATGTACTACTGCCCAATATGCTGCGAGACCTGGACTCTGACAAGAAGATAGGAAAATAAAATCCAGGCCAGTGAAATGGAATTCTTAAGATGATAGAAAATACAAGAAAGGACAGAGTAAGAAAAGAGGACATCAGGAAGGAAATTGGAGTAGAAAAGATTTACAACAGAATGGAGAGGGATAAACTTGGGTGGTTTGAACATGTTAAGAGGATGCTGAAGTAGATGATGGAGACAAATTGGAGTGGAAAAGATTTACAACAGAATGGAGAGGGATAAACTTGGGTGGTTTGTTAAGAGGATGCTGAAGTAGATGATGGAGACAAAGATAGGAGGAGGGAGACCCACTAAGATGGTTGAAAATAATCAAGAATGGTATAATGAGAAGAAACCTGAGTTGGAATACAGTTAAGGAGGAACAATAGTGGTTGGATAGAGGAAGATGGAAAAGTGCCATAAACATCCTAACCTGGCAGGGGCTGGACAAGGTGGATGATGATGGCTACCATCATCAGATTTGCTGTTCTAAAAGTTTCCAAAGAAAATAATAATAATAATAATAATAATAATAATAATAATAATAAAAACAATATGGAAACACAACCAGCAATAGAGATAAATGTAAAAATTAAAAGTTAATGTGTTTGTAGTCAGAGTTAACTTGTTCTTTGCTTTCATAACATGGAATTTGAAAAATGCAGACATCTTTATCTGTATCCTTTCTTACAGCATTGCTCTGGTTTTAATACATATATCTAACATTTCTTTCTAACATGTTTTTCCATTTTGATCCAATCCTACGTAAGAGTGCAGTGAGTTTATACTGCAATCCTATCAACAGCCTGCCTCCAGGAAAGTCTGTTTTGGGTATAGTGACTTACCGTACTTGTTGTAGACACAACCCTGTCAGTGTCTTGATCTGGTCCGTCCATCATCTTCTGGGTCTTGGACCGTTGGCATTATCCTCTATGATGAATCCTTCCATTGACTGTGGTCTCCTGGTATTATGATCAAAGTACTTGAGTTGTTTTTGGCTGATAAGGGTTGACAGTCTTTTCTGATGCTTAGCTGCTTTAGGTTTGATTCATTAGTTTGGTGTCCTATCCAATGTGTTCAGAATAATCTCCTATAGCACCACATTTCTACAGTGTCAGTTCCCTGGTGATCAGTCATCTTCATTGTCCAAGTTTCAACTGCGTAGGCCACAATAGGGAAGATCAGAGTTTGCAGGAGGAAGAGTTTCATCTTGTTAGTGGAGGAAATCTTCCAAATGTGAATAAGTTTTGTTTTTGAATCCCTTGCAGTCATGCTGTGCCTATTTCCAGTATTAGTGACAACAGATTGCAGGTACTCAAAATGACTGACAACCTCGTAATTGGCAGTTCTTATGATACCAGGCTTGTTCTTACTAATATGTTTATACAATCTGTTTTGTAAAGCACTGTATGTGTCACCTGTCAGATTGCTCCTCTTCTGATGTTTTGAGTCCTGTTGCTACACTAGATTCCCCTTCCTACTTTCTGTCTCTGCTCAGATGGATCCCTCTCACAGATACGATCTCTCTGCTAGAGGATGGTAGGAGTGGAATGGGAAGCTTGATGGATGGAAGGTGTAGTCCAGAAGATCAAGAACAGCAGTAAGTGAAGAGCTTTCTTTGATACATATTTTGCCTTCAAAATTCCATGCTACTTTCAAACATCTTTTACTTCCTCTTCATTTAATTTTTTTTTCCACCACACACTCCTTAAATGTTTAAAAAATAAGATTTTTACTGGGGTTGTTGGGAGCCACTTCAGCTTATGTTGGAATTTTGCCAGTAGTTTAATGTAGAATGTTTTTACCTGTAAGACAGTGTTCAAGCATGAAAGTTGCTACTGGTCTTTTGAAAAATCCCTGTTATGGGATGTATTTGCATGTTTTATTGTTTTATATGCTATATTTCCTCTTGAAATTTGTTGTAAATTTGAAATGAGGGGTGAGAAGATGAGAATGAGGTGTGCATATATATGATGTGTTGTGCTTTTGTCTCAAGCTTACAATATTACTTTGTAATTTATTCACCATATTGCCTCTTGGTTGGATCAGTATTTAGGACTGCATCTAGTCATTTTAAGTTATGCAGATCACTCAACTCATTAGTAAGACATGATACTTTGCCAATACACAGCATTGCATTTTATTAAGCATGTTCATTAATGTGCACAGATAATTGCAAGTGTCACAGTTTCTTTCCTATAGTATACAGTACATCAAAAATATTCTACCATGACATTTTCTTCCTATAAATACGGACCTGATGTTGCTTCATCCAAAAAGGGGAGTAATATACCAATTATGCATTATCACGTTTAATATGTTCATAATTTTTTAACATTCGTGTCTTCTCTCTTTCATACATCTTTTTCAGGTTGTCACATTCCCTTTTTCTTATAATGACCCATTTGTTTCGCAGGTACTCCCTACTCTGCATCTTTCCGGAAATATTCCTTTGGCACAGAATTTTTTCTTCTGTTGTTTGTTAGGGCATGATGGCTGAGTGGCATAGCCACTGACTTTACACCAAGGTGGCCATAGTGCAGTTACTAGCCAATGTATGTGAGATTTTTGAAATGAAAAGTCACATCCCTTCAGTTCGGATTTGACATAAAACGACGTCATGTGGCTATGATCACAATTTTAGTAGTCGTGTAAAATTTCAAGTTGTTCTTATTATTAGTAAAGTAGTAGTAATTATTATTATTATTATTATTATTATTATTATCATCATCATCATCATCATCATCATCATCATCATCATCATCATCATCATCGATGAGCAAAACTGAAGGCAACAGGAACACCAAGCTAGAATTAAGAATGGAAATAATGCATTTTAGTCTATGAGCCCTATATTAGGCTTTTAAGTTTTAACAAGGAATGCAAAAATAATTCATTCGACCAGTACTTCTGTATGGTTCCGAGACATGGTGTATAACTAAGAAAGAGCAGTAGCAGTTGCAAGTCTTTGAGAGTAAAGTTTATAGAAAAATATTTGGCCCATGGTTCGATTCTGTCTCCCAAAGCTGGCAGAAAAGATCTAATTATGAGATTTACACCCTCTCTGAACAACACATAATGGGTGTGATAGAATCCAACAGACTGCGCTGAGCTGAACATGTACTGAGGATGCAGGATAACAGAGCACCAGATCACAAGGGATCTCTTTATGGGAAAAGACCTTCAGGAAGTCCCTGAAGCACCTGGAAGAAGGAGATCAACAAGATATGCCGGACCCTCCAAATTGATAACTGGGAAAAGCGGGCTCAAGATCAAAAAGGATGGAAGAGGATTGTGAAATCGGTACAAGAGTTTCACGTCCCTCAGAAGTCTACGGAGTGAGTGAGTATGGTATTACTATTACTACTATTATTATTATTATTATTATTATTATTATTATTATTATTATTATTAAGTAGTATTATTCTCATCATCATCATTAATGACCAGTTGAGTTGTTCCACATTCACTTTCTCTTTGAAGGTTGTGTTGTTTGGTTCTTGTGATCTGCCCAGTTCTTTGTCATTCGTTCTGATTGCAATTTTCCTTGTTCATCTGAAATCGCTATAGCCCTCATTTCTGCTTAAAATTTGTGTCTTAAGAAGGGAGTGGTTTCTTTTTTGTTTGTTTTTTGTGCTCTGCAACTGCTATCTCTAGTCCAATTTTCCTTGAGATCTTGCTGAATTTCGTGGATTCATTGTTCTTCTGTCTTCTTTCCCAGATTTCTCATCACTAGTTGTCGTAAAATCCTTTTTTTCTGGCAATCACAAGATGTGAAAGAATACACGATTGTTTTCTTCTTCATTCTTCTGGTGCTTGGATCAATCTCCCAATAGACAGTTTCATTGTGAAGAATTCTCCAGATTCCTTCAACCTGTATTTTTTATTTATGCAAGTTCTGATGATTATTGTTTCAGTTTTGAGGACCTGATCCATTCTTCCTTTATTTTTAATTTTGAACAGCGTTTCACAAGCGTGACTTTTGGGAGAGTTACGATTGTGTAGTGTTGGAGTGTCTATTGACAGGCATTCCTTATTACACGTTGACCAGGTTAGAAATTGGGCTTTTTAAATTTTGTTTGTTATATTTATCCACATTTCTTTCTCGTTTAAGTTGTGTGTTAAGCTTTCTCCATGATATTTAAATTGTAGCACTACGTTAATTTTTGATAATTTATGAAGGTTATTTTTGCTCAGGGGTTTCATGGGTATGATCTCAGTTTTCTCAAAGGATATTTGTAATCCTATTTTTTAGGGCAATTTTTTGAGACTGGTAAACTGGGTGCAAAATTCCTCCAAGTCAACAGCTAAGAGAGCTGAATTGCCTCCGCATCTCAGGCGGTTTGTTCTTATTGAGGGTTTTGCTCCAGTTTTGATTGTAGATGGGTTTTTCTTTTGCCAAAGTTTCATGATGTAATCACGAGCCTTGTGTGAGGCCAGTTTTTATTGTAAAAGCCTTTGACACCCCTCCCCTGAACTTAACCTGGGAAGTTGTTTTTATTAATGTTAGATGATTACACTACCCAGCACGATTTTTGCGACAAAGCATCTGATACGTGATTTTAACTAAATAAGGTCTCCTGATTTCAGAAATGTCATTGGTTCTATTGTATCACATATAGTTTTCGTGTTATTTGCCATGTACTGTCTGAAAATGTCATTGCAGCACGGTGCTGCTTTCTGATAATAGCGGATCAGCTGTTGAATTAGAGTGACTGTGGTTTGTTTAAATGCTGTACTACTTCATAACAGAAACATTCTAGCTTTGATTCCTGTGGCACATTCAGTTTTACTAAAAGAAAATTATATAACAATGCAAACTGTTTTAGATAAAATCAAATATCATGAACACCGGTGGGATGTGTGTAGTGACTTGAAGGTGTGTGGTATTCGATTAGGACAACAAGCAGGTTACACTAAATTCCTTTGTTATTTATGTGAATGGGACAACAGAGCTAGGGACAAACTCTGGTCTACACCTTCCTGGCCCAAGAGGCAAGTTTTGACACGTGGTGTGAAAAATGTTAGGCCCCTCAAAACAACAAGCAAGCACAAATGCTGCTTTAGTTGACCCACAAAAAATTATTTTGCCACCGCTACACATCAAACTGGGAATCATGAAGCAGTTCGTTAAGGCCTTGGACAAAAGTACATTGCAAGCAAATTTCCACATTTATCTGATGCAAAAGTCAAGGAAGGCATTTTTAATGGACCGCAAATTAGAAAGCTTCTGAAAGACAGAAACTTTTGAACAGACGAATGCCGTGGAATTTGCTGCATAGAATTCAGTAAGAGACGTCAAGACGTCATAACGAAGTTCCTAGGAAATGTAAGTGATGAACATTATGAAACAATAATGAAAACAGTGTTGGATGATATGAAAGATTTGGGGTGTAGAATGTGTCTGAAACTGCACTTCCTTCATTCTCATCTCGATTACTTTCCGGAAAATGTTGGGGCTGTTTTTGAAGAGATGGGAGAGAGGTTCCACCAGGACATTAAGGAGGCAGAAGGAAGATACCAGGGGAGGTGGGATGAATCAATGATTGGTGACTACTGTTGGTGTTTGAAAAGAGAAGACAAACTTGATGCAGTCAGACGCTGAACACCCAAGCGTTCACTCCAAAGGGACATCTAGGACTGTTAAAGTTTATTTTGTTCACATTTAAATCACGTTTGTCAAAATAAATTGCTTTCATTGCCTTAGAGTTGTTTATGTGTAAATCAGTATTATATTACAATAAATGCTAAATATTTCATTGTAATTTTATACTCAATAATTATTTGTTGTATATAATAATTCAAGACAATATTCAGCTATTTCAAAATATATATAATAATACAAAAAATAATAAATATTTCCAAAATTATCAACATGTTTCAGCACTTTTTATATGCAACATTCAGGTCTGTCTATATACCTATTGCGAGAAAATGTGGTGGAATACGTAGAAACAGACAACGGATTCGTGTTCAGCGACCCAAAGTCAGTTACAATCACCTATCACACCTCTTGCTGAAAAAAAAAAAAAGAAAGTTTGAAAATGCTGGGTTGTATTATAGAATCCAATAATAATAATAATAATAATAATAATGGGTTCCAGGAAATGTCAAAGCAAAAAACGGAACACAGGAGAGAAAGGAACATCACTGAGAACAAATGCAGAAATAGTGGGCAAATGCCAAAGCCCAAAGAAGGAGATGGTTGAAATGATGATGTCCAAAGTTCGCTGAAATGGGTGAGTGAGTGAATGAATGAATGATGATAGGATGATCCAGATAACTACAGGGCTATACATCTCTTGGACTGCACATACAAGATCATCTCCAGAATCCTGTATGGTAGGATTAAAGAACTGGAGTGAGAATTAGGTGAATACCAGGGAACCCCCTGTGGGTATCCCTGCCTGTCGTAAGAGGCGACTAAAAGGGTCCCCAGTGGCTCTGAACTTTTGAGCGTGGGTGGGTGACCACAGGGCCCGTAGCCGAGTTTATTGGCATTGCATTGTGCCAGGCTCCTCACGTTCATCTATCCTATCCGACCTCTCTTGGTCAACTCTTGTTCTTTTCCAACCCCGACGGTATTACGTATGGAGGCCTAGAGAGTCTTTCATTTTCACGCCCTTCATGGCCCTTCTCTTCCTTTGGCCGATACCTTCATTTTTTGAAGTGTCAGACTCCTTCCATTTTTTCTCTCTGATTAGTGTTATATAGAGGGTGGTTGCCCAGTTGTACTTCCTCTTAAAACAATAATCACCACCACCACCACCACCTGAATACCAGGGTGGCTTTAGACCTTGGAAGAAGCTGCTCAAAACAGATTGGAAAAGCTGCACAGAACAAATAATAAATTCAAAATTAGTCACGGCATATTACAGGAAACAAAACAAGCCTCTTGCAGTAACCTTTTTATACTTTTAAGTACTCATATGACAGTATCCATAGACTTTCAATGTTAAAATCTTAAGAAATTTTGGACTCCACCCAAAATTAATCATACTGATAGAACTTGCCTTAACCAACACAAAGTTTAAAGTCTAGTTCAGACCGGAATTTTATGCGCCATTTCTCATACAAACAGGTTTCAGGCAGGGAGATTGGCAGAGACCACTGCTGTTCAACTGTGCCTTAGAATGTATAATGAGAGAAAAGTACAAGGACAACCTGAAGAATATCAAAATTGGAAGATCTAAAGGCAAGTTTAAACTGCCGGGAACTCGCTGATGAACTTGCACTCTTGTCCAACAACGTTCAGGACAAGTTATATCACTACAGGAAATAGCACGGAAAATATCCTTTTGAAAAGACAGAAATCTTGTTAACTAGCCCATGACTCGTAAATAAAACCACAACAGAACAGAAATCAAAATCGTTGACAAATTTAAATATTTAGGGGATATAATAACATATAACCTCAACGAAAAGTCGATATGGCATAATAGAATAAATAAACTAACCAGAACACACTATATACATCACTGTCTAAATTGTATAAATAATTACGCATTTATGCCGTAAAGAGTACCTAACTATGCAGCAAAATATGCATCATCAATATGAGCTTCATTCCATAAAATAATTATCTGTTACTTAAGTTGTTACTCCATGGATTTTGAAGTGCCAGCCTCATCATTGGTGAATTCTTCTTTTTTGCAGTTAACAACTAGGGAGTGACGAATGCTTTCCATAGTTAATCTTAATTTGTTGTCCCTCAACAAAGCTTTGTGGTATGAAAAACTCTGTTCTACATTGCACAAAGTGACAGGGGCATTCACAAATACTGTTAGCTGTTCTGTAGATAATGATTGTTCTACATTAAGAAGATATTGTGGGTGCTTTGTCTTCTAAAACTTCTGCAATTATACCCAGGATTTTTTTGAGAGAATGTTTGTTACTCTCTGTTTCACTTTCTCCTAAAATCCCCTGGAACTGTCTTTAAAGGGGATATGGTTTTGCCAAATTTTGCAAATGATTGGTGTAAAGGAATTCCAACTACTTCCATTGATTTAATAGCTTTAGGAATACAATGAAAATGAGCTGTTAGAAAGTAACATGTTTAAAATTCTTTGCTTGACAATATTTGCTGAACCAGATCAATAGATGCTACTTCATTAGGATCTAATGCTTTTACAACTTGAATTTTTGGTAAATATCACTGATAAACAATGAAATATTCCTTTAAATGAACCTAAGTGATCTTTTTTTATTCCGATGTGCTGGTAACGAATATCGTATCTGTTTTCCTGCAGCATGTAAATTGTTTGCAGAACACTCACCTTTATAGTTTTATGGTTTCAGGTCTCCGCATCTGGCTTAGTGGTTGGTATATGGACAAGAACGTTCTAGCAACCTTGTGTGTTTTATGTCTGGTACTTTATTTCGTGGAGGAAACATCTGGCAGTAGAGTAATTTTTTGTTTCTCTGTTTAAATATTTCTTGTGTGGGTTAATGAAGTCTTAACTTCCTTTCTGATCACTTTGCGAGTAGTTGTATTTTATGTTTGTGTATATTTATGAAATTGTGAATGTAATGTTTTGTATAGTGAAGTTTAACTTGTGTTTTACCAAAACAATAACAGCATTTTATAATCACAGGAATAGAACCAGCTTTTGGGTGGTTAGGCCGTGTGCATTATGCAGAGTTTCGTCCAGACGTGCCATTTGGACTCATCAGCTGGAATGGCACGCCCCTCCAGGACTCTGCTTAGCAGTGGCAGACCAAACTGTGTGGCCCTGCCGTGTTAGCAAATCATGTTTGCTAACCTGCTAAAGGAGAAATGATTTGTTCATTTAAAAAATGCTCCCCCATTGGAGATACAATATCAAAAAAGGCTTTCACGGCCGCAGATCTTAAAATCACAGGAATAGAACCAGCTTTTGGGTGGTTAGGCCGTGTGCATTATGCAGAGTTTCGTCCAGACGTGCCATTTGGACTCATCAGCTGGAATGGCACGCCCCTCCAGGACTCTTGATAATAACAATAATAATTTTTGATAATAACAGCATTCATCATAATTGTTTTTATAAAGAAGTATATTATTATAAGTAAATGAGTTTGCCATGTCATGCAAATGTGTGAATAACTCAAGCTTGTTTTGTTGTGTTTGCGGGGAATTTACTCCGAAGTCACAGAGTGAAATAAGTATTTGAGTTGTATTTTGGAAGTAAAGTAGATGAGGGAAAAACCTGGGTACCAGGTAAAATATGTTGTAATTGTACGCAAATTTTATGTGATTGGCTTAATGGCACTCTTAAATCAATGCCCTTCGGAAACCCTGTAATATGGGCAGAACAGAAAGATCATACTACGGGTTGTTACTTCTGTTTTAAGAAACATAGTGGGATGTAGTTCTAAATCTAAACATTCTATATTTTATCCTGATGTTCCTTCAACCAAGAAACCTATGAGTTATGATGTTACACCGATTCCTAAGTTTCCTAAAGAATGGACAGTGGATGAAACAGAACCAAGCAGTGGTTCTTCAAATGACGAACCTGGAACCTCATATTCAAATAGATCAAATTTTCCTGATCCAAATATACCTCAATTTATTTCCCAGTCCGAACTAAATGATCTAGTCAGAGACCTCAACTTTTCTAAAGTTCAAGTAGAATTATTAAGTTCTCTTCTCCGAGAGAAGATGGTGTTAAGGTGTCATATCGGAAATGCCAACAATCACCGACACATTTTTTTTTCCCTCTTAGTAATGAGTTAACTTACTGTGACCTGCTCACCTGATGAGCTAAACTGAGCACCGTCCCTGCATTGCAGGAGGCCATAGCCCTTAGGGGATTCACACGGCTAATTTATTTATTTATTTTAATTATGTAGAAGGCCTTCTGCAAGAACTTGGAAGGAGTCACAACCCAAGTGAATGGAAACTATTTTCGAATCCCACTGTCGGCAGCCCTGAAGATGGTTTTCCGTGGTTTCCCATTTTCACACTAGGCAAATGCTGGGGCTGTACCTTAATTAAGGCCACGGCCGCTTCCTTCCAACTCCTAGGCCTTTCGTCGCATTAACACCTATTGTGTCGGTGCGACGTAAAGCCCCTAGCAAAAAAAAAATGGAGACTATTTTTAGATTCACCTAAGAATGGTTTAAAAGTAGCATTGTTGCATAATGGGAATACATACCCATCAGTACCTCTTGCCTATTCTTTCAACATAAAGGAAACATATCAAAATATGGATACTTAAAAGTGATAAGTTATGAAAAATATGGTTGGCAGATATGCGGAGACGTAAAAATGATTGGTATACTGTTAGGCAAGCAGTCTGGGTTTACCACATTTTGTTGCTTTCTTTGCGAATAGGACAGCCGGGCAAAAGAAAAACTTAACGACATTGTGGATTGGGCCATATATAATAATAATTTTAAAAAAAACTCAATTCCTGAAGAGAAGAGTGTTAAGAATCACCCTCTACTTGAGAAAGAAAGACCACTGTTGCATATAAAGTTAGAGCTGATGAAAAATGCTGTTAAGGCTTTGGATAAACACAGTGAGGGTTTCGGATACTTGAGAAAAAAATGTCCTAAACTAGTAAGTTAAAAGAAGGTATATTTATTGGGTCGCAAATCCATGTGATCATTCATGATGACAAATGGAAATACTATATAAAAGTTCAAGCCTTTTAGTCTTTTTCAGTCGTAAAGTTGTATACATTTCTCCTCAGTGTCTCATAGTTCTTATCAAGTGGATTGCTACACTTCTCCTAGATGTCGCTGGCTAGTGCACTGTAGGTACACCACTGCAAGCCTCATTTGAAACACATGCAGTAACAGTACCCAGAGAGGAGGTATGTACCTCCTCTTGTATAAAACCAAAGGCAGATGTTCATTCATGTAGAAGTACATATCTCTCCTAGTGTATTATCATTGCATATGCTTCAAATGAGGCAGGGAACACTGGCTAACATCTTGAAGAGGTGTGGCAATCCAACTGATCAGCCCAATGCCACGGTGGCGCTAAATATGTGTAATTTTATGATTGAGAAAGCGTAAAGAGCTCAAATACATGTATAATATGTGCAGTCTGTGAAATTAAACTTAGGTTTCCGGTTGAGAAATGAACAGTTTTAAAGGTCTTTCAAGATCTATTTGAAAATGATAGTATGGTACTGATTCAGACCATTGAGATATATCACCTCATCCTAGATAATTATTCTCACTGTGTGAAATGATGTATGTTATTCGGCTGGAAACTTAGGGATCTGCATTTCCCCCTTCGCATTAGGAAGTGCCTGGTTAAGGTACAATAGGACAAAAAATTTGCATTGTTTTTTGATTGAGGACTTCAGATCATTTCCAGAGTATGTAATTTACTTCACTCTTTGCTGATATGTTTTCTTTTCTTGTGGCAGTTACCAGTCACCTTGTCTCTATTAATGTCCAAATTCTATAGAAGAATTGTATCCAGATAGTAAAATTTTGTTTTCTTAACGTTTCCTCAAATCTGAAATTGGGACTGTTTCTATAGTAAGGAGATTCTGCTTTATACCATAAGGAGTAGGAAAGTTTCTTATTGCAATGCTGGAACATACTTTATTTAACTGTGACCCAGGTATCATGTACGATAATGACATAATACTTTATTCGGGGATATTATGTCATATAATGTTTATAATCTATTGATGTGTTTTGATCCTGCAACCACGATCGCCTTCAGAGCAATTACAAAGAATGTATTGGCAACTGTAGAATTTTGCTTTCCAGGATGAGACACCCATTTTATGTGGAAAGACAACCCTGCTGCATTTTTTTCCATGCAGATATCTTCTGGTGATATTATTGTCTAAGAGTTTCAAGTATAAGGGACTATAATTTTTGGTTCAGGAATGATATATTAAAATTATAGAGCATAAATAGAAAAATATGTCTGTGATCTTCATGATATATGTGAGGAACCTGTATTGTTGAGTATCTTATACTTACATTCTGTACTCTTTTGCAGTTTGGAAATGGAGGAAGAGCGTCACTACAATGAGATAGCCATGTCAGGCGGAAATGTCAGGTCCAGGACTGTTTCTAGTCCAGTTCCTTATAACCCATCTCCTAGTTCATCAAGGCCACTTAGTCCTGGTAAGCTATTCTATTCTCTCTTCAGTCTTATGGTTTCTCTAGGGTAAAATTTATTTATCTTTAGTATAGTTCAACTTTCTGATTATGACACTTTAAACCCAATTTGGCATGAATTGCAAGAAATGTTATAGCTGGGAACAGTGTGTCAAATCCATAGTTTCTGGGGTCGCTGAGATGAACACCGATCCTCTGAATGCCATTTAAATCAAAGTTCAGCCCCCATTGGCATAGGGCAGGGATGGCGAACCTATGCCTGGCGTGTCACTAGGCGACACGTGAATACGATTTCGGTGGCACACCACATGCACATATTAAAATGTTTATGTACGTTTTGTACTATAGACTATACATATCTCGTGCATCGTATAGTCATAGTGTTTCAGGTTTAAGAAATATATACCGAAAATCTAAATTCTAGTTCCATTCGTACGTGTATTATGGCAACACTGCAACACTGATAGGTCCGGAAGTCAAGTGATATACGTGTCAGATTAGGCTGATGAACCATTCGCTCACCTACATCAGTGAATTAGTGAAGTTTGGCTTCTGTGTAGTTGCCAACATTGCGTAATTATTCTTAGTGAGTAACTGTTTATTGTTTTGTATTTTGTAAGACAAATAGTTGCAAAGTGATTATCCCAATTTTGAGATTTGGAGAAACTATCGCACTTTATTTCAAAATCTTAAATTGCACAAATGAGTCGGTTTTTTGAGTGGTTAGATATTGACAGTTTCGAAATTGAGTTGACTGAATTTTAGGAAAGCAGTACATGGGTGAAAAAGTTCTTACAACTTGATGAAGCATTGGTGAAAATCGAGTGTGCTGTTGATGATGGATACTCTCTCCAGAAGCCGGAGAACTTAATACTTGAACAGTGGAACAACCTCCCACAAAAGTTTTCGGCCATGAAGAAACTTGCTATAGCGCTACTTACTTTACTTTGTTTGGGTCATCATACGCCTGCAGCTAGCTTTTTTTCTACAATGAAAGTTGTGAAGTCAACAGTTGGAAACCGTCTTGGTTCAGATCTAAGTGCTTCTCGTGTGATTTATTGAAGACAGCAATTTATGAACATAACATAAATGACATAGCTACTAAGTATTTTTGAAGTATTAGCAAAATACGATCACGAAGCATGCAATCAAATGTATTATTTTACAATATATGTATGTAATAACATATTATGAAACATAATTTGAAATTAGGGATAGAAGGTGGTGGTGGTGGTGGTGGTGGTGGTGGTGGTGGTGGTGATGGTGGCGGCGGCTGTGGTGGTGCGGGGGCGGGGGTTGTAGCCATTAAAACGAAAATAACAAGTGTGGCACAGTAGACAGTTGAGAATAATAATCCAGATTTGGCATGGCACACTAGTTGGAAAAGATTTGCCATCCCTGGCATGAGGATGAGGAGAAAATGTCAAAAAATGACAGAGATTATGGATGTGTGTATGGTCCAACATAGTTCTCAACTTAAATCTGGAAAAAAATAGGGGAGATGTTGAAATGTAAAAATAATCAAAAACAACCAATATTAGCATCAAATCCATGGTTTTAGGGGTCGCTAAGATGCAATGTGACACTGGATGCTGTGTAAGTCAAAATTCAGTTCTAGACAGAATGTGATTTAGAAGAGGGGAATAAGAAAATGTCCAAACTGACCAGGATAAAGGATTGTATGACAAGCTTAAAGTCTAAACCTATTTGAAAATCATTTTGAATGGGCTTTAATTTTCTAATTTTAGTTTTTCAATTTTCAAACACCAGTTATAACTTGTTATATGTGCCAACAGTTAGGGAAGACTTTTCGTAGCATAATCGCTAAGGTGCTTGCTTGGCTACTTAAAATGAGGTTCACAGTTTCGAGTCCCCATCAACAAGATTATTTTTATTTTTCCAATAATTATATGTTGTAGTCATCTGCATGCCTATTCCATACTTCCTTTTATTGATAATACTAGCTGATGTACCCTTGCTTCGCTACGGGATTCTCAGAAAGAGTTATCTTCGTGGTTTTCCCAACTGAAGTCAACTTAGGCCATTACAAAAACTTCAGTAGGAATGTAGTAATTAAAAGTAATGTTATCATACGAAATACTCGATCAAATGAAAAAACGCAAATTTTCTCACTTTAACAAACAGTACTACGGTGCCATCTAAAAGTCCAATGTTCCAGTGATTGAATGACCAGGTCGCAGACAGCCGTGAACACTTATCTGCCATTATTCCGTTAAATATGCAAATATTCCAATCAGTGCCTCAGAGTAGGGATTAAATAGCTCGAATGCTATGATGAACCAGCGTGTTAGTACCAGTATTATCATAAAATTTATGAACCAGGGGAATGGCATGCTAAAGAAGAAAGTTGTCCAACTCCTCATCTACTTCCCGCCAATATTCAGGCAGGCTGTTATACACGGCACGACCAGGCCAGTTGGCCGTGAGGTTAGGGGCACGCTGCTGTTAGCTTGCATCCGGGAAGTGGTGGGTTCGAACCCCACTGTCGACAGCCCTGCAGATGGTTTTACGTGGTCTCCTACTTTCACACCAGGCAAATGCTGGAGCTGTACTGTAATTAAGGCCAGGGCTGCTTCCTTTCCGCTCCTAGCCCTTTACCTATCCCATCGTCGCCATAATTCGATGCAACGTAAATCAAATTAAAAAACTCTGTATACACCAGTAATCCCATCTATCGGACATGAGTGGCAACAGGGAGACAAAGCACGTCCCAACAAGCAATGGTCAGTGTAATGTTATTGTTGATCAATACAGTAGAACCTCGATAATTCGAAATCAGTTAATTCAAAATCCTGCCTAATTCGAAGAAGCTCTCGTTTCCGGAAACATGAGATACAGTTTTGCATGTTATTTAAATTGTTTAATTCGAAATACGGATAATTCGTAATTCAAAGTACAATGTCGGCCCCATTACCGAAATTCAGACTTTTAATTCGAAACTGCCTTTACAGTTTAAAACAATAGTATGTTATAGAGTAATTTCAACTCAAAATTTATTCGCGTCATAATAGAACGCGTGTTCTGGAACGTGGAGGGATAGCTTTCCGCACTTACACTCACTTCGGTGGGTCTACAGTGCGCTTCATGATTGCTAAATTGAATGAAATCGGAATTCTTTTGTATTCAACCTTTCAAGAAACGCCGTAAAATCATGCAACAGGCAATGTGCGGAAAAACAGAATCCGCGAACACTGGCGATGCCGACAGTTGATGATAAAACTTGGTTCATAAAATAAATTTGTAGGCACCGAACAATATTGTCATTGCCGACGAAACTGCATTGCTCTATTTTAATGCGAGCCCAAACGGTCTTATGGTTTTAAAGGAGAAAGTGCCAGCCGGAGAATCATACAAGGGTGGGGGATGGGGGTTACTGTATTGCGTTGCAATGCGCACGGAAGCAAGAAACTTTATCCCCTCGTCATAGGAAAGTTCGATAAGCCACAATGTTTTAAGGACATCGGGCACTTTCCATGCCAGTACAAAGCATCTAAAAATGCAAACAGTACAGAAATCCAAAAACTAATGCATTTGCACAGGGGAACCAGCATAATTTATCCTCGTCTTCGAATTGTGTGATCTTTTCTTTCATTGCGTGAGGTTATGTTTGTCAGTGATTTATCCAAGTGCATTATTTGAACATTGTAAATGCACCTTGTTGGACACATTTCGGAAATAGTTCTTTCCATGGCATTTGAAAAGTTTAAACTGTGAATCGAGGTGGTTGTATGTATTAATGGGTCTTAGAACACTTTGTGATGCGGTAAGTGTTTACATTTCTGAAGTACGAGAGAAGTGCCATGGCGGGAAATCGTACAAGGATAGAGTCATAGGAAAGTTCGATTTTAAGGGCATCGGGTACTTTCTGTGTAAATACAAGGCATCTAAAATGCACACAGTATAGTAATCCAATGAATAAAGCACTTGCAGACGGGAGCCAGCATAGATTTCTCCTCCTCTTTGAATCGTGAATCGTGTTGTTTTTTCTTCTTCTTCTTCTTTCTTTCTTTCTTTCTTTCTTTCTTTCTTTCTTTCTTTCTTTCGTTGTGTGAGGTTGTTTGCCAGTGAGATATCCAAGTGCATTATTTGAATACTGTAAATGCACCTTCTTGGATACATTTTGGAAATAGTTCTTTTTTCATGGCATTTGAAAGGTATAAACTGTGAATCAAGGTTAACTGCATGCAGTAACGGACCTTAGAACATTTTGTAACACGGCAAGAGTAGGTACTTCTGAATTGCGAATTGGCAGTTAATTCGAAATCACGTAATTCGAAGTCCTATTTTTTAGTCCCAACGACTTCGAATTAACGAGGTTTTACTGTATTATGAGCTTTCTGTATTGTAGGCCTTCCATTCAGTTTTCTTTCAACTCTGTGATATTAGGGCATCTTACAAAATTATTTATAGCATAGGCTGTAGTTGCTTATTCCCCGACTTTGCATACCGATTGTCATTAAATTCTGTTTACCTATTTTCTTGTGACTCGGCGCTGATATGGACTTAGCAACAAAAATAAAAATTCGTGAATATCTCTGTTATCAAAGCCGGTACGGTAAAAATGTACAAGACATAACTGATCGGAAATGTAATACTATATAACTTTAGTTATGTAGTATTTGTTGATAGGACCACTAATAACACAAATATTTGAGAATTAAATTTTAGGCCTTTCCTTGAACTACCATTTCACTCAGCGTGAATAAAATTATTTATAGCCTAGATTATAGCAACTTATTCCCCGACTTTTCATACCGATTTTCATTAAGATAGGACCACTGATAACATACATATTTGAGAATTAAATTTTAGGCCTTCCCCTAAACTACCATTTCTCTCGGCGTGAATAAGATTATTTATGACCTACATTATAGCAACTTATTCCCCGACTTTGCATACCGATTTTTTATTAAGATACGACGACTAATAACATAAATATTACGGAATTAAATTTTAGACCTTCCCCTAAACTACCATTTCTCTCAGCGTGAATAAGATTATTTATAGCCTGTATTGTAGCGCCTTATTCCCGGACTTTACATACCGATTTTCATTAAGATAGGACCACTAATAACATAAATATTTGAGAATTAAATTTTAGGCCTTCCCCTAAACTACATTTCTCTCGGCGTGAATAAGATTATTTATAGCCTAGATTATAGTGACTTACTACTGGACTTTACATACCGATTTTCATTCAGTTTTCTTCATCTGTTTTCTCATGATGCGTGTACATACATACATACATACAGACAGACAGACAGAAATTACGGAAAATGAAAAAGCGCATTTCCTTGTTACTATGGACACGGGTGATACAGAATTACCATCCTTTTCAAATTCTGAGCAATGTACAGACAAAAACTCTTATTTTATATATATAGATTTAATGTATAAATTTCCTTTTAGAGGCATGATGGAATATTAGATCTTCTGCAACTTTGAGTGCTAGCCTTCTGCCCCTTGTTTTGGTACCTATTTATATTTCAGAGGATTGTGTTATTCTTTGGCAAGTTCATTTTTAACACCTTGTCCAAAACTCTCAGCCAATAATTTAACCACAAAATTATATCTATTAGAAAAATGCTTCATATATATACATACTGTGATGATATGATTCAACATCAGAATGAATTAAATTATCAGTAAAAGGGAGCATGTAGAACTAAACGAAGCCACACAGGTAGTTGCCAGTAGAGGATTGTGGAGACACTTATTTAATTCACAGAAGCCTGCAGACAGATGCTCAAAGGCAATAAGTCCATAAGAAAGATGTATCTATGTACTGTATATGGAAGCATGTAAAAGACATAGAGTTAAAAACAAAGACAGGGAACAAAAAACAACCTGGAGTTTAAATTAAGTAAAAAGACACAGCCTAATTGACGCTTGAAACTGCGCAGCTTCTACTTTTGAGAGTGCCTTGACCCGTCTACTACAAGAACGCTGTCTGAAATGTTGGCTTACATGACAGCTTATAACTGGTGTATAACAATTTAAATGTTAAAATATCAAGATTTTAAGCCAAAATAGCTATTGATTTTGAACGCACAGAGATTGACCTCATGAAAGCATGGCATAAACAGACATCCTTTTTAGTCATGTTGGTGATAATCAGCTGATGCAAGTACAGAGATGATCAAAATGATCTTCATACATCACAACACCTCAGTCAAAAGCAAGAAATTGCTGGAAATCAGTCTAGCCATCCCTGAATATCATTGTCTGGCTCCGGGTAGTTACCTAGGGTTTACTCAGAGGTGGTAGCACATTAGCCTAAGTACCAGATGTTACAACCGCCAGGTAGTTTACCTCCCGCATAGCTGCCATCTAGTTCATCAGTAGATGGTTGAACCGGCCCTTTGTTTGCAAGAAAAATTTGCCCTTGATGGCAAATTTAGTGAATCCAATGTGGATAAAATTATTTTAAAGCTGAAGGAGTCAATAGTATATAGATTCAATAGAATAATAGAAGGGGTGCAAGAACAGTTTACTGAAAATTCTGTAATACGGAGTGTTAGGGATGTTTGTGAAAGCTCCTACTCCAGTAAAGTATCTTCAGGGGAACCTGCCAGATATTCCTTGACCAAAGTCTGACAATAGATGCTGGTGTGTTTTATTCTGACATTTTCAGTTCTATACAGAAATTGTTCACAGCCTGAATCAGAATGGAGCTGTGTCATTTCAACATTCCATGGAGGACCTCCTCCTCCTCCTCCTCCTCCTCAATCCTTTGCCCTTGACAGGGCATGGAAGTATTCATGATTTTACTGTACTAATCTTCTTTCTTCAAGTCTGTCTGTCACTATAAGGGTAGACTCATGGAAAGATTTCCCCACCAGAGTCTGCAGCTGGTCCACCCATATGATTGGATGTCTTCCTTGAGGTCTCTTGCCATTAACCCTGGAGTGGTCGTGATAGGTCTACGAGACCCGGATGGACATACTTGTTAGTGTTCCTGTTGTTGGAATGCACCGAACGCTTCCCCATCCCTGGTAGCTTCTTGGCTCCTGATCTTCAACCGAACACAGTAGCCCGCTCTCGGTTGACCTGGAAACTTTGTGTGTACAGGCTGTTCAGGGTCTCGCAGACCCGGTGCGACTGTTAACGTTGGTCTTTGTTGTCAAACTTTGCATTTTTAGTTTACTACACTTTTTCTTCTGTGTAACAATGGATGAAGCTAATTCTGCCTGGATTTGTTCCATATTGGAGGAATCTGAAGATGAAGCTTTGGTCATTCCTGCCCAACATACAACGGCAGGAAGACATCCTTAATCTGCCCAAAGTGCCAAAATTTAATTTGCGAAGAACATGGAAAACTTGTCTGCAGAATGTGCATAGAAATTGTTTAAAGTGATATTTCCCTGTACTTGGATGTGTTTCTAAAACAAATTTTATTTTTATTTTATGAATTCTGACACACAATTCACACATGCCTAAAAAAATCCATATTTTTGTACCAATAGTCCAATGTGAAATTCTCAAAAATATGTTTTATTAAGACTGTGTAGAAAATAGATGAAAGTGTTGCTTTGTGCATGCAGATGCAGAAAAAGTGGAAAAAAAAATAAAAAAATGTAAAGTACATTTTACTTTTTACCTTTCACAAGTTAACAGCAAATATTCAGTTTTTCAGTGTAATTATAAAAATACATTTTTTGGTTAAGAAACAGGATAGTTAAATATTGTAGTCATGTAAACTGCATTAAAATAAACAAAATAATGTCCTATAATACTGTAATTGGAAATAAAGTATAAAAATCTAATAGTAAAACACTGAGAAAAACTGGGTCTGAGAGACCCGGTGCAACCATTAACCCGTATACTGGGAAGTGCGACTTATGTCCCTCAAGAAAATAACCAGCCAGGTGGGGAGAGCGATTTCAGTCGTACGCTGCTATTTTATTTTTTTCCTCGACTCTCAGCTCAGCCAGAGTTATGAAATTCAGTCCTCGTTATCTGCATGCCCCTGTCATCAAGTGGTATTTTTAGTAAGTATTTCCGCTTAACAGAAACAGATCAGAGAGAGCTGTATATCATTCAACATAATTCGCTTCCGTGCAGAAGCGCGCTATGTGTTCGCCTCGCACGGGATTTAGGCTAATCAGCTGCATTCTTGCTGTGTGCTTACTCTAATGCTTTAGTGTTTTATGAGACTGGGAACTGTATATTATTGTACCCATGCTGGGTAATTTAGGGCAGCTATTACATAATTCGGTTTAACAAACGGATGTATAGATGGAATTGTTGGATGAGAACCTTCAGAAGTCACTTCCCAGGCTTGAAGTCTCGTACTCGCTACTTTCATTGCGTCACCGGCGGAACTCATAAAGCATAGGGGCAGTGGAATGTTCGAAAAAGAAAATAGGCACTAGATAAAATATAACGAAAGTAGGATTCTCTATAATGTGAGAGGAATACACTAATATTATTAAATGAGAAGAATCTTCATTGAAATATATTTGCTAAACATTTTATTATACTAATAAAATCACACGGTTGGTACAAAAGATGATGCCATATTACAATACATAATAATCAAGACAAAGCAATAATTATATATAGTATGCCTTAACGTCCTTTTAATTTATTCACAGTTGTAGTTGTTGCTTGGCATACCTTAAATCATTTGATTAATACGCACTGATACATGGATTTATTTATCTATAACAGTGATACTACATGGCATCTATTACTTTAATAAGCTGATCAAAAATGGATATTAAATGGCATTCATCCTGTTAATTAATTATCATCAATCATCATTAATCATGTATTTAATTAATTATCATGGTTGTGGAATGTATACGTTCTCACAAGTACATTTCCTTTTAAACACGAGATTGCATCGCCGTATATCAAACACATGGTCTATTTGACCACGACAATTATATATTACACTGAACACATACCTAACAAATTATATTCAAAGAAAAATCAACCAACTTTGGTATCGAACCCATCACCATAAAACACTTTAGGGATAATAAAACACGTAAACACATTACATAAAAAAAATATCAAACATGTAGCACACAATACATCTTGAAGATATGGCTTAATCAAGCCATAGTATCAGGTGAATTCTTCTTTCCAACATGAGTCGAGCTCAAGTACTTCGGGTTCAGAGGTGAAAAATTTGAACCTCCTATCACGAGCTAATTTAATGCGTAAAAATGGGAAGGGGTCTATCCTTCGCAAAATCATAAAATTATCCGCGTTACTCATAACGTATCATTAGAATGGAATTGATACTGCATTGGCAAATGAAAGGGATCCTGCAGGTAAACATTAAGCTTGTTGGAAACAACACAATCTCCCTCAGACCCTAAATCCGTCAACCATGACAATAGCTGTGTGTCTAGCTCTGCGGCTACAAAAACACATTGAACTCCTCATTTCTTTCTTTCTTTCTTTCTTTTTTCTTCATATCATCTCGGCTTGTTATCATGTACGCATTCATTTGAGAGCCATCACTTACTATTCATTATCTGGCTATATATTCAACCTAATTCAATATATCACAACAGCCATAATTATTATAATCTTTTATCATTCCAACATCTCAAACATCTCACAAGCTTCACCTTCCCATATCATACCACTGCATCTCAAATCTGTTCTATTAATTTACAGAGAAGACTCCATTCTTACAGGTTATTTAATTCTTCTCGCTTATCTATATAATTCACATAATACCTCGATTTGAACATCTACAATGATCATTTATTATTATATGGGATTTATAAATACCTGAATCACCTTGAAGCAAACATATAGTTTATATTCAAATTACTATGAAAATCTTTACCAGATAGTAACATTACAAAGAAGTTTATATTCAAATTACTATGAAAATCTTTACCAGATAGTAACATTACAAAGAAGTTATGAATTTAGCTAAAGCGCTATTCTTCTTGGTTTTGGAGCAGGCATGTTCATAATACCACATAACAAGTTCTCACCTTCTCTACCAAGATCAACACACCTTAGGCCATAAGCAAACCAAATGTTTGCATCATAAATTCTGTTATTGGCCTTGGATGTTTTCAATGGTATATCACTGTTGCAATTTTCACACAAAATGTGTAATGTATATACTAAACCTTCTCTCTTCTCATCATCCATTGAAGTGACCTTTCCACCACAAGCAGAACACCTGCAAGCTTTCTGTATTACTTCCCCTAACAATACAATATCAATAATTCTAAACCCATTCCTTCCTCCATCATTTTCTTCTTCTGGCAGAATGCCTGCTCCGAATTTCATATACTGTACACTAAGAATTTATGGGATCTATATAATAATTCATGCAAATAAGCCTGCTAAATATCAATGATTATTCTTAAATCACCTGAAAACCCTAATTAAAATAATAAATAATCTTTTCACAGTCACATGTGTATAGTGTTCCCTACATTTAATATTATTAATTATAACATTTTAATATTTACAAAATAAAAATTGCTACTGGCATGAAAATCGTGTGGTTTAATGTATTCAAATTAAGTGTACTTATCGAATGCTGGGTATGGTTTGCCGTCATCTCGAGGTACACCTTAGATTTTTACACCGTCATGATGAGTGGTCTTCTCTTTGATAGTCCTTGGTTCCTCTTTATCCTAACACGATCCATGTCTCGAACGGTGGTCTTCTTAGTTGAGTCTCTGGACGTCCCTTGTAGAAATGACTGCAGGCACTTAGGCACGATTGTTGTAGGCTCCAGATCTCGGGGTTCGACGATCACTCACGAACATACAGGCAAAAATGGGAAATCAGTTACTAAACCCTGTTTATATACTTTCAAAGGAATCTACTGGTGATAAGATCCACTAACAACTTTAAATAGATTAATGCAAATAGTGGCAAGTTTGTATAAATTACTGTTCATTTCCCCATTAATCACACAGTCTATCACCACGAGTGTCCATGGAGTATGCAAACGCTAATTTTATCAGGAATAATTCTTTAATTTTACTGAATGTCACTCACTCTTAAAATGCTTTAGATCGGTCACTATTAATTACTGAACGTAATTAGCTGTCTCACTACCTCTAAACAAACTGATGCGTTTGCCCTTTCACCGATGATTGCATCTTGAGCCGCAACTGTCTGTCGTTGATATTTTAAAGATTAAATGTTAAGATAAGACTTATATTCATCTCCATTGTACATTATCTTGTACCACACGGCTTATTTCACGATATTTTACATTGCACTGATGTGTTTTTCTTCCTTGACACAACACTTCATACACTGATATCCAAGTTCACTCCTAACGTGCGAGTACTGCGGCTACACAAATGTCAATAGGATACTGTATCTAAGTCCTGGTTCTACTTATAGCATCCGGACTGAATGGTCAGGGGGAAGGTAAACCACGCTCCTGTTCAAAATGAAGCTCCAGTAATCTGAATCTTTCAGAGACGTGAAAACAATCAAATTATAGCTCACCGGGCGAGTTGGCCGTGCGTGTAGAGGCGCGCGGCTGTGAGCTTGCATCCGGGAGATAGTAGGTTCGAATCCCACTATCGGCAGCCCTGAAAATGGTTTTCCGTGGTTTCCCATTTTCACACCAGGCAAATGCTGGGGCTGTACCTTAATTAAGGCCACGGCCGCTTCCTTCCAACTCCTAGGCCTTTCCTATCCCATCGTCGCCATAAGACCTATCTGTTTCGGTGCGACGTAAAGCCCATAGCAAAAAAAAATTATAGCTCGCAACCCGTACTTTCTACTGATCTCATATAAACTTAAAACGATCAATGGATCGTTCATATTCTCAAAAGCGACCTTTTAGAAATTCACATGTCATGGTTCATCACGCAAAACCTCCCACTTTTTTCCACACGTTGTCAGATTTCGGCAGTCATCTTTAATCTGCGTACTACTGTATGACAGGCGTCATTACCGATCCACTATTCAAGTATTGCATTTATATGCATCAACAATTAACATTAAATACGTCGGTTCGAATGAGACCCGAGTCGTAAATTTCCAAAAATTATCTCAGATGAAGGTGTTCTTCTTCCCCTTTTTAGTAAATTATGGTGAAGTGGCACCAATGAATGCGGTGTTGAATTGGTAAAGGACATTTATTTCTCAGGAGTTAACACACCTTAATTCAGCCCACTGTCCGACAACCTGAATTTCATATTATAATTCTCATGTTTAGGTCCGTATTGAAATGTACAATGAAGTCAAATAAATAAACTTTAATATTTATTTAACCTGCATTTCCACGCTTAGCGTCATCTCTCCTTCTCGCTCGCTCGAAAAGAGAGCGCGATTTCAAGGTCCAGCGATAATGCGCTATCCTTTTCTCATTACAGCGCAGAAAACTGCTCCCTTCGGGCTGGGGTATCGCAAATCACATCCCGGAACGGCATGTAGACTGCTAATTACGACATTATACGTCACAGAATGTTGCGGAAAACGGCCTATATAATTGACTAACATGCCTATGGCATGGTGATGAACGGTCACAGTATATCAGTGTGAAAAGGAGTACTGTAATTACGGGGAGGAGTGAATTTGAACTTATAGATGTGCTGCACTTCTGTTGTTTCATGAGAGTACTTTTCAGTTATAATTATGTCTTCTAAACGACATCGAGTTGAAGAATTGCGTTCACTTGTACATGAAATGTTGGAGTTTAGCGACAAGGACGGTGACTTAGGTGACCTCCATTCAGATAGTGAAGATAATTCGTTCTCTGGAGAAGGAGGCACAAGTGGTACAGGACTCGTTCTGGTGCTATCACAGCAAATGGTCGCGGGTTCGAAAGTGACACCTCGGGTGACGACAGTGACAATGGAGAGATACAGACAGATTCAAACTGCAGTGATATGTCAGGGCCTATTACGTGGGTAGAAGATGGACAGAAAAGGAGTAGATTTCTAGCAAAGTTCATTCCTGGAGTAAAAGGACAGTTTTTGGATGTAAAGACTCCAGAGGGTATTTACGGACTGTTTGTGGACGATACTATCGCAGTATATTGCTTGGGCAAACTAATATTTATGCTCAACAGAAAATTCATGGGAAAACACTGGTGCACAAAATGAAACGGAGGAGTAGAGAAAGACTGGATACCTACAAATAAGGATGAAATAAAACTTTTATTCGGACTTTTGCTTCTTCAAGGGATTATTCACAAACCTACAATGGGGCATTATTTTTCTCATAACAGGTTACTGGCCACGCCCATATTTTACGAGATCATGACAGAAAAGAGGTTTTTCCTTCTGTTGAAATTTCTCCATTTTTCTGACAATGAGGCCTACGATGGGCAGATGTCTCCTAAACTATAGAAGATAAAGCCAGTCTTCAATCACTTTGTGAAAATATTTCAACAGGCTTACATCCCGAATGACCAGCTATCCATAGACGAAAGCCTTCTTCTGTGGAAAGGTCGCCTTGGTTGGAAGGTATACATTCCAAAGAAAAGGTCCCGGTTCGGAATGGAATCTTGCAAAATTTGCAAAGCACATCCTATTCAGCTTGTGTTCGAGGCCAGGAAAGTGAATAACTACCACTAATCTGGCGTCCTGTAGTGGTGATGAATATTACGTGTGGAATATGTTGTGGTACACGGGAAAATCAACAGAACTCAACAGTGAAGTCCATGGCATTGATCTATCACGGTCTTCCAAGCCGATGAGAATTGTGTGTACTCTGGCAGATAATCTACTGAAACAAGGATACCTGATAGGAATGGACAACTATTATAGCAGCCCTGAATTATACGACCTGCTAAATGACCTCGATACTGACGCAGTGGGTACAGTAAGAACCAACTGGAAAAATCTCCCTAAGGAACTTATGAGTAAAAAGCTGAAGAAAGGAGAGGTAACAGCTGCTTATCGAAAGAAACTCGTGATTCTAAAATGGAAGGACAAGAGAGATGTTTGTATGCTCAGTAGTATCCACGATGCTGAAATGCGAATTGTCCCTATCAGAGGAAGGGACGAAACCAAAGAGAAACTTGTAGTTTGCATTGACTACAATGATTCCATGGGGGGAGTTGATCTTTCCGATCAGTACGTCATTACGAACTCCACAGCAAGGAAGCGAATGAAGAAATATTACCAGAAAATTTTCCGGCATTTTCTGGACCTCATGTTATTCAGTTCATCATTTTCCGGCAACATGGAGGAAAATGCAATCGCCTGCCATTCAGAATTCAGCTCATCGATAAAATCCTCGAAAAGTACATGGGTTCAACCCCTGCTGAAGTAATGCCTGTCCTTTCAGTTAGACCCCTTCCCGCTGCTCCCACAGAAAGATTCAGCGGTAGGCATTTTCCTGATGTGAATCCACCATCGGGAAAAAGGCAGCATGGTGTGAAGAGGTGCGTGGTGTGTCTGGCGAAAAGAGAGAGACGTGAAACAATCTACAGGTGCAGTGATTGGGATGTCGCTCTCCGTGCAGCTCCGTGTTTCCGTGCTTATCACATGCAAGATGTGTAAAAATACTGCATGAGATGTTAACTGTGTGCCTAGTGTAAATAATAAAATTAGTGTAATCAGTCCTGATGTGTAAATTCATTTCGATAAAGAAGTAATTATTGTGAGAAGACGATTAGAACCAGGCTACCACTGTAAGTACTTACTCTCAACTTATTACTGTGATTGCAAACCCTGCATCGCGGTATTTATTTCAGAAATTGTAGATTAGTTAATGATAAAGTGTATTTGCAGTGTGTAGGTTTTTAATTTTCCTGAAATTAATATGAAAATATAGATATTCCAATAAGAAATTTATATTTGTAATGTACAGAAGTTAGTACGAGACTTAGGTCGTTTTTGCTCCAAAACTAAAACACCCACAAATATTAACAAATAGGCGAAAAATCACTTTCTATATCAGAATTAGGATATACGTAGCATTTTACCATCAAGTATTTCAACATTTGGAAGGTTTCTTGAATTTATTTGATTATTTTTCGAGTTACGAAAATTCGTCCCTACCAGAACGGAGTTACCGTATTGCGCGCTCCCCAGTTAACGGGTTAATATTGACAAAACCCATGCGACCACTCCAGGGCTAATCTTTCCTTCCACCACAAGTTTCTCCAGAGTGCGTGTTCTTTTGGCGATGTGTCTGAAGTACCAGGGTAAGCCTGGCTGATCCGCTCAAGAAGCCGTTCTTCCAGCTCGGACGCATTCATTCGATATTGAGTCCAAGAAATGTGGAGAATGCATCAGTAAACCCACATCTCAAAGCTCTCCATTTTCCTCTTATCTGCCTGTTTGGTTATCCAGGTTTCAGCTGCATAGGTGGCAATAGAGAATATGAGAAAGTGAGCTAGTTGCAGTTTTGTGTTTCTTGTAACTGTGCAGTCCATCCACATCCTATTCAGCTTGTGTTCGAGGCCAGGAAAGTCAATAACTACCACTAATCTGGCGTCCTGTAGTGGTGATGAAATTTTCCTTCTACCACTCCCCAATTTTCAGGCAAGAATACCTGAACGTCGATAATTTTGCACTTTGAGCTCTCCTTTCTGAAACTTGGAAACTCCTAGCAGCTTTGGGTGCCGAAAAAACAAATTTACAGCCCGGATTACATATTTTTTTGTTTCTTCACCACATGAGGAGCCATGTCAAACATTCAATTGTAAAGTCTCTGCTAGAAATGGCATCATTGGTTATCTTGTAGAGTGTTAGCCACTACCTAGGTCTTAAAATCACATCAAAGACTTCACAGTGATACAACTAAAAATTTTAGAATTAAAAAATGATAATATAAATTCATCTAGAGTCTTGTTAATTACTATATTATTTGCAGAGGTGCCAACTATTACGGATTGTCCGTAATGATTACGGATTTCACTTCACGATTACGGCATTACGGTCGAAGGGGAAATTATTACGGAAAAGCAACCTTGTCACGATAAAAATTAATTTCTGCGAAAAAAAGGAAGGAAGTAAGAAATGTTCAATCTCTTAGAGCATTACTGGTCAACCCGCCTCGTTTCAATGCTTGTACGTTGGCTACCAAACATATTTGGCAGTTATTTGGTCGTCACTTCCTTTAATTTCCCACGAGCGTTGTGAAATCACGGCCAGCTACATAGATATACACTGCTTTCTTAGCTAGAATGACGCGGGAATGACGTATCAAGTCGGCCGTGAGGTAGGCTCTACTCCTTGCTACTCGCTACTCCTTGCCTTGCTGTTCTCCAGTGCGCACATTCGGCTCTCTGTTGTGTTCGTAGAAAGAATGGTATATATTTAGCGCATTTCAATTCTAATTATCCTAGACGTTGATTCGAAAAGTAGTGATTGGTTTTGTGAAATGAAGCGGAGCAATTGTCAAATTGCATCTTCTTCTAAGAAGACAGCAGTGTTACAGAAATATCGAGACGGTTACACAAAGGAATGGCCATGCTTGCTTGCCTCACGTGTTAGTGAAAACCACGTGTTCTGTAGTGTGTGTTCGTGTGATTTCTCTGTGGCTCACGGTGGACGAGATGATTGCAGAAGACACATAGAATCCAAGAAACATCACACATACGGTGAATCAAAATTACGAAACCAGTCTGTTTCATCGTTCTTCGTGAAAAGTAATGAAACTGCGGTGACAAATGCCGAATTATTGTTCACATCATTTCTTTTGGAGCATAATATTCCGTTATCAGTTTCAGACCACGCTGGAAATTTGTTTAGATCAATGTTCCCCGACTCAAAAATATCTCAGAAATATGGTTGTGCAAGAACTAAAACCTCTGCTTTAGTTCAATACACGGCATCTGAGGCAAAACAGGAATTAAGTGAACTTTTGCAAATAACGCCTTTTTCCTTGGCTACTGATGGTAGTACGGATTCAAATGCAGTTAAACTTTATCCTATAGTTGTCTCTTTCTTTAATGCTCAGAGAGGTCAAATATCAACTCTTCTATTGTCATTGTTAGAGAGTAGCGACAATACTGGTGAGGGAATTTTCTCTGTAATTAATAGTGAATTGTCTTCTTTAGCCATTCCATGGGAAAATTGCATTTCTTTTTCATCTGACAGTGCATACACAATGATTGGGGCAAATAAAGGTGTTGCCAAATTTGTGAAGGACAGGCATTCTTCTGTTTATGTCCCGGGTTGTTCATGTCATCTCATACACATCTGTGCACAAAAAGCAGCAGCCCAATTGCCAGTCAATGTAGAGAACTTTTTGGTTCAGTTATATTACTATCTTGACAAGAGTTCTAAAAGACAAAACACGTTGAAAGTTTATCAGGCTGTTTGTGGCACAGAGGGTCACAAAATTTTGAAATATGTTAGTACCCGTTGGCTCTCGCTTCTTCAGTCTATTGATAGAGTTCTTGAGCAGTGGGAAGCTTTGACACTCATGTTTTGTAGTGAGACCCACCATAAAAGTGAGACCACCAAGCAGTTTGAAACTGTGAAATCCTTCATACAAGACCCACACACAAAACTGTTTTGCTACTTTCTTCAGAGTACACTTCCTGTTTTTAACTCTGTTAATATATTTCTCCAACAAGATGCTCCAGCCATACATCTTCTTAGGAGGAAACTTACTGGTCTTTTAACTGACCTATTGGTCAGATTTGTTCAGCCATGTTCTCTTCAGTCAGAATCTACCTCCCTTTTGAGTGTTGAATTCAAGAGGAGGAAATACCAGAAAGCCAATGAGGACTTGGCAATTGGAGCAAAAGCTAGGGCATACTTGAAAGATGACTGTGATGAAGAGATGTTTTATAATTCTGTAAGAGTTTTATATGGCAGCTTGCAGTTACATTACCAGGAAATTTCCCCTTGATGATGAATTTCTTCATCATGCCGAAGTTGTAGACATCTCTCTCAGAACGAAGGTTTCCTATTCATCTCTTGAATACTTTGATCGAAGATTCCCAACTTTGGTCAAAGAAAGTGAACATGACATACTTGAAGAGGAATTTGCAGTTTACCAGTGTGATACTTTCCCGGAATATATTGTACATGGACGTAACATTGATGTGAATTGGGGCAAGATTGCAGAGCTTAAAAATGAAAGTGGACAAATTAAGTATAAAACCTTAAGTAATGTTGTATTTGCAGTACTAAGTGTACCTCATAGTAACTCTCCCACAGAAAGAGTTTTCAGTGTTGTTAGGAAAAATCAGACAGAATTCAAACCTACACTAAGTACATCTACACTGGAATCGCTTATGGTTCTGAAGACGAAAATGTCATCTCAGGGGGAAGTATGTTACAAGAAAACCTACACCGAAAAGCAGGTGCTGGGTGCGAAACAAGCTACAAAGAATTTTTTATCGCATAACTAACAAGTAATGAGCAAATTTTATTGTGTTATATGATATACTTTAGAATAGATTGCTGTAGGAAAGGGCAAACGGGGTGCTTTGGATTTGACTCGTAAAAGTTTTTGGCGGCGGGGGGGGAGGTGGCGGTTAAAAATGGGATTACTGATAACCCACTTCAAAAGTTGGCACCTCTGTATTTGCAATCAGAAATTCCAAAAATTTAAAAGAAAATATAATTCATAATCCCAACCTCAAAGCCATAATTTATTTTCTAAAGGCCTGCATTGAGAGTAACTGTATTTACAAAATAATTCCTTAATCATTGCTTTTGTTATAAGTAAGAAATACTACTGTGGGTGCTGTACTACTACGACTATGGAATAATAATTATACATAATTATATATATATATGTAAATGAATGGACTCAAAAACGACTGGACAGATTTTGTTAAAAATTTCACAACTTATTATTCCTGGGAGGGTTTAGGAAGTGGTTTGAACAAAATCCAGTTGGTAGCTTTTTTTATTATGAGTCATATTATGTAATTGATTTAATTGCAAAGCTGCACAGAGTTTGGATCGACCTTGGACAGATTTACAGTTAAATTGAAATAATAAATATGGTAGTTCAACCTATTCAATACAAGTAAATAAGAGATGTAGAGATTACATTCTTATTTAATTAAAAGTGGATATGGTACCGGTTTCGACCCCAGTCTGGGTCATCATCAGCCGATTATAACTCTAAAAACAATGCATAAGTAAGAAAGAAGTTAACGGTCAAGTCAACACAATATCAGTTGAAGAGGCGATATAAAAATGATGGGGGTAGGCACTGTAAAATTCAGACGAAGTGGAATGTAAGTCATTTAAAAGAAGGGCAAACATTGCGTGTGCCGTGCTGATGCTCGGAAGATTACGCATTACTTCTTTTAAGTGACTTACATTCCACTTCGTCTGAATTTTACAGTGCCTACCCCCGTCATTTTTACATCGCCTCTTCAACTGATATTGTGTAGACTTGACCGTTAACTTCTTTCTTACTTATGCATTGTTTTTTGAGTTATAATCGGCTGATGATGACCCAGACTGGGGTCGAAACCGGTACCATTTCCACTTTTAATTAAATAAGAATGAAATCTCTACATCTCTTATTTACTTGTATTGAATAGGTTGAACTGCCATATTTATTATTTCAATTTAACTGTGATACTTTTCAATATGGAACAATGAAATTTTTATCTTGGACAGATTGTCATTATGTGACAGCGACTAACTCTGTATCATGGGAGTCCGGTAAGAAGTGCTGTATATAGAGGGATGGGAACATGCCGCCATGTTTTATGAAGTACCTTTCCACATCTCGACCTAAACCACTGGAGCAATCTCAACCAAACTTGGTACACTTATGACTTATTATCTTACTGTTGGTGTATGCCATCCCTAGCACCCCTAAGGGTGGGAGGGCAAAAAAAATCATTGAAAATAGCGTCAAATCCATAGTTTTCGGGGTTGCTGAGATGAACACTAACTCTCTGGATGCCATTTAAGTCAAAGTTTAACCCACATCGGCATAGGGGCATAGGGGATGAGGAGGATATGTACAAAAATGATCGAGAATATGGATGTGTGTGTGTTCCAGCATAGCTCTCAACCAGACTTGGTACAAATATGACTTACTATCATTAGTCCAGCCCGGGGGCCACTCATGCGTAGCGACTGTCGTTTGGTCTGGATAGTTAGGTTTCTTGCCGTGGACAAGACCATTGGTCTGGACGGTTAGAAGCGGCGTTAGGCCCCTAGTTTCATGAGGAAAGACGATTGGTCTAGATGGTTAGGATTCTTGCCGTGGACAAGACCATTGGTCTGGATAGTTAGGATTCTTTCCGTGGACAAGACCATTGGTCTGGACGGTTAGAAGCCGCGCAGCGGCCCTAGGCTTCTAGTTTCATGAGCGCAGGCACTTGCGCTTTTATTGTCCTGTGATTGGTAATGCATTATGATTAAGTTCCTTCACGGGAAGGAGATCACGTGCCACTTTACATTGGCCAATAGGAATACAAGAAGCTACTCGAGAAATGAATATGGCTTGTAATAATCTTAATTAGGTTATAAAAGTAAATGTACTTCTTGGGGCGGGATGGTGGGTTCCTGGACATCGCAATGAACACATCTCTCCTCTCAGATGCTCTCCAAGTAAGATTGCATTAATTTCCACTCACCTATAACATTACAAATGTAGTGGCCCCTGGGCTGGATTAATACCGACTTACTATCTGGAAAAAAACACTGTGAGGGCAAGAAGCCCTTAGTACCCCAAGGGGAGGCATTGAAATATAAAAATATTAAAAAACAACCAATATTAGCATCAAATCCATAGTTTTAGGGGTCGCTAAGATGCAGTGTGACACTCTGGATGCCATGTAAGTAAAAATTAGTCCTATTCAGAATGGGTTTGAGAAGAGGTGAATAAGAAAATGTCCAAACTGACCGTGATAACAGATGAAAGTATGTTCCAGCATAACTCTTAACCAAACTTAGTACATGTATGACTTACTTGGAAAAATTACTGTGGGGGTAAGACAACCATAGCATCCCTAGGGGAGGGGTCCCAGTGACAGTTGGAATTGTGTACATCGTACCTATTGTGTGACATGTAAATACCTACAGTTATAACTTACTTTTATTTTTTGTTTGTCCGGCTCCATGGCTAAATGGTTAACGTGCTGGCTTTTGGTCACAGGGGTCCCGGGATCGATTCCCTTAACCCTTCGATTAACCTTAATTGGTTAATTTCGCTGGCACTGGGGCTGGGTGTATGTGTCGTCTTCATCATTATTTCATCCTCATCACGACATGCAGGTTGCCTACGGGCGTCAAATCAAAAGACCTGCATCTGGCTAACCGAACTTGTCGTCGGGCACTCCCGGCACTAAAAGCCGTATGCCATTTCATTTCATTATTTTTTTTGAAAGCATCAGCTACTTCCCTGACAATATGAGCTGCCACAAGGAAATAGTTAAACACTAAATTATAATCTCAAGCTAAGACTTTAAAATTAAACATTTAACAAAAAAACTAAATTTACAAGAGAGTTTGTAAACCATCAGTCAGTGTCACTATAAAGAAATCTACCAAAAAAATCACTTCAAACAGTTAATATAAATCCTAAAATTAAACATCCCAAGAATGTAGCAGAGCACTACACCTTGTAATGTCATAAAATAAATCTATGTGTATGTGTTGTATGAGTCATCAGTCCATAGATTGGTTTGATTTCTACATAACTACTACATCCTACATTTGTTCTAATCTGCTTATCATATTCATACCTTGGTTTACTCCTGCTGTTCTTACCATCTGCATTTCCTTAAAAAATCTAACTGAAAAAGTCCTGGGGTTTGTTAAGATGTGTCCTATTATTTATTCTCTTCTTGTCAAATTTAGCCAAATTGATCTCCTCTCACCAATTCGATTCTGCATCTCTTCATTTGTAATTCGATCTGCCCATCTCACCTTCAGCATTCTTCTGTAACACTCGATTACAAAAGCTTCTGTTCTGTTTCTGTCTGAGCTAGTTATCATCCATGTTTCACTTCTATACAATGCCACGCTTCAGACAAAAGTCTTCGGAATCATCTTCCCACTTCCTATATCAATGTTCAAAGTGAGCAAATTTATTTTCTTAAGAAAGGCCTACGTTTCTTGTGCTAGCCTACATTTTATGTCCTCCTTACTTCTGCCATCGTTAGTTATTTTATTACTCAAGTAACAATATTCATCTACTTCCTTTAAGACTTCATTTCCTAATCTATATTTCCTTGATCACCTGACTTCGTTCGACTGCAGTCCATTACTTTTGTTTTGGATTGATTTATTTTCATCTTGTACTCCTTCCCCCAGACCCTGTCCGTACCATTCAGCAATTTCTCCATATCTTCTCCTGACTCAGATTAAAAAACAATACCATCAGCAAATTCCAGTGTTTTGATTTCCTTTCCCGCCTGTTCTACATAAACATTGAAAAGTAGGGTGGACAAACTACAGCCTTGCCTTATTCCTTTGTGGATTATTGTTTCTTTTTCAAAGCCCGCGATTCTTATCATTGCAGCCTGATTTTCATACAGATTGTAGATAATTTTTTGTTCTTAGTATCTGATCCCGATACCTTCAGAATCTCAAATAGCTTGTTCCAATCAACATTATCAAATGCCTTTTCAAAATCTACGAACGCCATATATGTCGGCTTGTCCTTCTTAATTTGATCCTCTAAGATCAGATGTAAAGTCAGGATTGCTTCACGTGTTCCTACATTTCTTCTGAAGCCAAATTGATCTTCTCCCAACTCAGTTTCCACTTGTCTTTCCATTCTTCTGTAAAAAATGAGTGTTAAAATTTTGCAGGCATGAGATACTAAACTAATGGTGCGCTAGTTTTCACACTTGTTAGCACTGACTTTCTTGGGAATAGGTATAACAAAATTTTGCTGAAAATCGGATGGCACTTCTCTTGTCTCATACATCTTACACACTAAATGGAATAACCTCACCATGCTGGTTTCTCCTAGGGCAGTCAGTAATTCAGAGGGATTGTCATCAGTTTCAGTTGCCTTGTTCCTATTTAGGTCTCTCAAAGCTGTGTTGAATTCTGCCCTCTAAATTGGGTCTCCCATTTCATCAGCATTAACAGTCTATTCTTGTTCCAGAACCATATCATCTACTTCTTTATCTTGATACGACTGTTGGAAAAGTTCGTGCCATCTTTCTACCTTGTCTTCTTTCCCTAAAAGTTGTTTTCCATCTGAGCTCTTAATATTCATACAATAAGTTTTCCTTTCTTCAAAGGTTCCTTGATTTACCTTTATGCAGCATCTATCTTTCCTAAAACCACACAGTCTTCAACATCCTTGCATTTCTCTTTCAGACATTCTTCCTTAGCTGTCCTGCACTTTCTGTATCATTCTTTAATTGTCTGTATTCTTTTCTGCCCTCCTCATTTTTTGCGTTCTTGTAATTTCATTGTTCATCAGTCAGGTCTATTATCTCTAGAGTTATCCATTGATTCTTAGTTGATCTTTCCTTTCTTCAGTAGCCCTACTGACCTCATTTTTCATGATTGTTCATTCTTCCTCTATTGTGTTACCTGCTGAATTTTCATTTAGTCCTTGTGCAACATGTTCCATGAAACAATCCCTAGCACTCTTTTCTTTCAACCTGTCTAGGTTCCATCTCCTGGCATTCCTTCCTTTCTTCCTTTGTTTTCAACTTCAGGAGGTGGCATTTCATGAACAAGTAGTGGTAAGAATCCACGTCTGCTTCTGGGAAAGTCTTGCAATCCAACACCTGGTTTCTGAATCTTTGGCTAATCGTGAAGAAGACTGTTTGATACTTTCCAGTATCTCCATGTCTCATCCATGTACACAACCATTATTTGTGGTGTTTAAATCAAGTATTAGCGAGAACTAAATTATGAGCGGTGCAGAATTCGACCAGCCAACTTCTTTGATTCCTCTGTCCCAATCTGATGTCACCTGCTGCATTCTTCCTTGGTCTATCACTGCATTTCAGTCTCTCATCACAATTTGATTCTTGTCACCTCTTACATATTGTATTAAATCTTCTATCTCTTCATATATTCTTAGTGTTTCTTCATCATCCACTGAACTAGTAGGCATACAGATCTGCACTGTTGTGATGGTCATTGGCTTGGTGTCTTATCTTGAGAACAAAAATCCTTTCACTATGCTGGTTCTAGTAATTTACCTGCTGCTCTATTTTCTTGTTCATTATTAAACAAACTCCTGTATTTCCCCTGTTTGATTTTGTGTTGATAACTCTGTAGTCACCTGTCCAAAAATCTTCCTCTTCTTACCAACTACGAGGACGGTTTGAAAAGTTCTCAGAATCACCGCTAGATGTCAGTGCTAGAGCAACGAGGTTCCAGTGCAATAATCACAAATCCTTTGTGAGTGAACACGTGGCGCGTCAGTGCTCTAACTGCAGGAGTGTGGTAGTGACGACTCTTTGTTGTTGTTGTTCCCGCGTAGTGATTTGTGACAATGGAAAAAACTGAGATTTGAGCAGTGATTAAATACTTTGTAAAGAAAGGTATGAAAGCAAAGGAAATTCATGCCGACTTTCAGAACACACTGGGGGACTCCTCCTTCATTTTCAACTGTTACCAAGTGGACCAGCGAGTTTAAATTTGGTCGGGAGGGCTTGGATGATGATCCACGTAGTGGACGGCCAAAAAGTGTTACGACCCCAGAATTTATCGCAAAAGTGCATAAAATGATCAGGGAGGATCGTCGACTGAAAGTGCGGGAGATTGCTGAAGCTGTAGGGATGTCTTCTGAACGGGTATATTATATTTTAACCGAGGAATTGGGTATGAAAAAATTATCTGCAAGATGAGTGCTGCGGCTTTTGACATTGGACAATAAACGCACCAGATTGGAAATGTCCGAACAAAGTCTGGCCTGTTTCCAGTGCAACCAACAAGATTTTTTGCACCGGTTTGTGACTACAGATGAAGCTTGGGTCCACTACTATACCCCAGAGACAAAACAGCAGTCAAAGCAGTGGAAACATGCTGATTCACCACTACCAAAAAAAGCAAAGGCAGTGCGTTCGGCCGGAAAGATCATGGCCTCAGTTTTCTGGGATGCAAAAGGCATTCTGCTGATAGATTATCTTCCTACCGGCCAAACAATTACAGGGCAATACTATGCAAATCTCCTAGACCAACTACAGGAAAAGATACACGAAGCAAGGCCTGGTTTGGCAAGGAAAAAGGTAATCTTTCATCAGGACAACGCTCCACCGCACATGAGTGTTATTGCCATGGCAAAACTTCATGAACTGGGGTACGAATTGTTGCCACATCCACCTTATTCACCTGATTTGGCACCATCAGACTTTCATCTATTCCCCAAGCTGAAAATTTTCCTCGGTGGACGGAGATTTTCTACAAGGGAAGAACTGACAGCCGAATTGGAGAGGTATTTTGCAGGCCTGAAGGAATCTCATTTTCAAGATGGGATCAAGGCATTGGAACATCGCTGGACCAAATGCATTAGTCTACAGTGAGACTATGTTGAAAAATAAAAGCAGTTCCACCGAGGTAAGATACTTAATTCTAGTACATTCCGAGAACTTTTCAAAGCACCTACGTACATCTAACTTTAGTCTATCCATTCCCTTTTCAGATTCTCTAACCTACCACGATCCAATTTTTTTTTCTTTGCTAGTTGCTATACGTCGCACCGACACAGATAGGTCTTATGGCAGCGATGGGACAGGGAAAGGCTAGGAGTGGGAAGGAAGTGGCCGTGGCCTTAATTAAGGTACAGCCCCAGTATTTGCCTGGTGTGAAAATGGGAAACCACGGAAAACCATCTTCAGGGCTGCCGACAGTGGGGTTCGAACTTACTGTCTCCCGAATACTAGATACTGGCCACACTTAAGCGACTGCAGCTATCAAGCTCGGTACCACGATCCAAGCTTCTAACTTTCCACGCTCTGACTCGCAGAATGTTGGTATCCATCTTCCTGATGATTCCCTACCCAGAGATCAAAGGGACTATTTTACCTTCGGAATATTTTATCCGGGAAGAAGCCGTCATGAGTACGTCATTCATACAGAGAGAGCTGCATGTCCTTGGGAGTTAGTTAGGGCTGTAATTTCCCATAGCTTTCAGCCGTGTAGCAGTATCAACACAGCAAATTCATGTTAAGTATTATTACAAGGCCATATCAGTCAGTCATGTAGATTGTCGCCCTTGCAACTTCAAAAGAGGCTGCCATCCCCCTTTCGATGAACCATTCGTTAGTCTGGTCTCTCGACAGATACCTATCCAATGTGGGTACACCTACGGCTTGATTATCTGCTTCACTGGAATACACAAGCTTCCCCACCATGACAAGGACACACAGTTTGCAAGGAAAATAATCAGAATATTATCTAAATGAATGTTAAGTTGTAGTTGTTCTGCAAATGTATTTAATTGCATCACTGTGATTTAAATATCAACGAGGCTAAGATAGTGGTGATGAAGTTACAGAGGGAAGATAAACCACAAATCAGAATAAATGACACCAAACTGGACAGTGTTCCAACGTTCAAGTACTTGGGTAGTATAGTATCAAAAGACAACCTTGCAAAGTATGAGGTGGACATTCGAATTAACAAGGCAACTGAATTTTACCACCAAGTAAGACAACTGATGTGGGATAAACAAGTACCATTAAAAGCAAAGATGACATTATATAAATCATATTATTCACCCATCCTCACGTATAGCTTGGAAACATGTTAACGACAAGACAACTCGAAGCTCCAAGCTGCAGAAATGAAGTTCCTACACACCATGATACAAAAGACCAGGAAGGACAAGTTCAGGAATGAAGAAGTCTGAGAGGAGGTGGGAATAGGAGACTCTCTACTATAGAAGATTCGGAAAGCAAGACTGAAGTGAAGGATGAGTGCAAGCAGGACTGCAGGAAGAGAATATGAAATAGAAGTAAAAGGAAAAAGACCAGTGGGCAGACCCTGAGGAAAATGGACAGATCTGGTGAAGAAAGATGTCAAGGAGAGAGGACGAGATTAGGAGAAGATTATGAGAGAACAGTGGTTCATTGACAGACAAATGGAGGGGGGCTCTTATACCACACTCGGGCAACTGGAGATGGTCAATGATGATGATAACGATGATTATGAAGTAAATCCTGTATAGCTCAGTCAGAAGAACACTGGAATTTAGATGGCAACATCTCGGGTTCAAATTCTTATCATGCCTTTTCATTTTACTTTTTTACATTATTGTAACAACAGATGAAGAAGGAACTAACACTAATGTTATGCGGCTGTTTTTCCAGAACTAACATTTATATTATTTGTATCGCTAAAGAATGATAGCACCAATAAATTAATACTTGAACAATGCTTAAACTTGCAACCTTCAAAAAAATTGAGTGCCTTGCCACTGTTCCACGCGAGGCAGATATCAAATGACTTCTTTTTAAACACCATATTTCAGCATAGTTCTCAGTGTTGCTACTGTGCATCTACAAACGCAACAGCACAAATGTAACAGCACCAGGATCCAAAGTGGAACTTAGAACACATTCACTGTTTAATGCAGCCGCTTTTGTTTTTTGACAGCTGTATACGCACTACAGTTAATAACTCCCAAATGAACAGGTAATTAATGTTAAAGATGCTGAAAGAGCAGCTAAACACAGAACACGGCGTTTACAAACAAACCGAGCAGTGTCATGTAACTGGCAGATGGGAAACTAACTTTATTTTGAAGAAATGATGCCCAAATGTATTGTAACTACAGATGAAATCAGCTGCTGTGGACATTGAGGTTGACAGACCATAACATGCCATGCTTTTTATTGATGAATTGTTGGCACTGTTGGAAGAAATCCTAACCTGTTGAAAAATCAACAGTGCCAATACAGCCGAAACCAAAGTGTTGAAAATTTGACAATTGCCAGTTTTAGCGTTAACAAAATATGCTCTCTGCTCATCAGTCCCTTGTCTTTCACATCCATTTCCTCTCAACACCTGACAAGCTTATTTCTGCTTCACTCATTAGATAATTGAACTACCTCCTTTATCTTGGAAGTTACATATGGGTGAACTAGCGTCAAAAATATAATATGCTTTATTTATACTCTATAATAAGATGAATATATAGGAAAGTAACAATATGCAGTTGCTGGTGTGTATTTTTAATACCAAGATATTTATTATATTTTAATGGAAGTTGAAAATATTAGACATTTTTCATATGTTTACTGGGGATTTATTTGTGTGTCTGAATTTTGCTTTTGTACAGGTGTAAATTTGGTAGGTTCATCAACTCGTGACAGTTTCTCGGCACCTGGACAGTCTGGAGGTCCTCCAGTGGGTCGTTGTTATGCATGTGGGCAGTCAACTTATGCCTCTGTGCCATTGTGTCCTTCTGGTGTGATGACTCCTGCACCTCTAATTACTGGACCTCCTGCTGGTGGTTTTCTGCCAGTGTCTTCCTCACCGCCTGCCCCACCCATTGTGGTAAGCTTAATATATCTTGTTTATTGTTTGTGTAGATTGAGTTGGCTGTGGGTTAACCCATTGAGCCCTGCATATTTGTTGGATTGAAAATGCATTGGGGATGAAATTATTTTGGAGTAACTATAGTGTCGCTTCATATCATAAGAAATTTCTTTCTTACACGACCATTAAAGATTTAAATAAATGGCTTTCATACCACGAACTGCGGAACAAGGAATATATTTTCAGTATGCGCCAGGTAATTGAAAAATGCTACGAGAGGAATAGGCAGTTGTGTTTATGTTTCGTAGATCTAGAGAAAGCATATGACAGGGTACCACGGGAAAAGATGTTCCCCATACTGGGGGACTATGGAATTAAAGGTAGATTATTAAAATCAATCAAAGGCATTTATGTTGACAATTGGGCTTCAGTGAGAATTGATGGTAGAATGAGTTCTTGGTTCAGGGTACTTACAGGAGTTAGACAAGGCTGTAATCTTTCACCTTTGCTGTTCGTAGTTTACATGGATCATCTGCTGAAAGGTATAAAATGGCAGGGAGGGATTCAGTTAGGTGGAAATGTAGTAAGCAGTTTGGCCTATGCTGACTTGGTCTTAATGGCAGACTGTGCCGAAAGCCTGCAGTCTAATATCTTGGAACTTGAAAATAGGTGCAATGAGTATGGTATGAAAATTAGCCTCTCAAAGACTAAATTGATGTCAGTAGGTAAGAAATTCAACAGAATTGAATGTCAGATTGGTGATAAAAAGCTAGAACAGGTAGATAATTTCAAGTATTTAGGTTGTGTGTTCTCCCAGGATGGTAATATAGTGAGATTGAATCAAGGTGTCGTAAAGCTAATGCAGTAAGCTCGCAGTTGCGATCAACAGTATTCTGTAAGAAGGAAGTCAGCTCCCAGACAAAACTGTCTTTACATCGGTCTGTTTTCAGACCAACTTTGCTTTGCAGGAGCGAAAGCTGGGTGGACTCAGGATATCTTATTCATAAGTTAGAAGTAACAGACATGAAAGTAGCAAGAATGTTTGTTGGTACAAACAGGTGGGAACAATGGCAGGATGGTACTCGGAATGAGGATATAAAGGCTAATTTAGGAATGAACACGATGGATGAAGCTGTACGCATAAACCAGCTTCGGTGGTGGGGTCATGTGAGGCGAATGGAGGAGGATAGGTTACCTAGGAGAATAATGGACTCTGTTATGGAGGGTAAGAGAAGCAGAGGGAGACCAAGATGACGATGGTTAGACTCGGTTTCTAATGATTTAAAGATAAGAGGTATAGAACTAAATGAGGCCACAACACTAGTTGCAAATCGAGGTTTGTGGCGACGTTTAGTAAATTCTCGGAGGCTTGCAGACTGAACGCTGAAAGGCATAACAGTCTATAATGATAATGTATGTATATATGTATGTATTTTATTAGCATCACGGGCCCGTATTCAGTCCGCCTGCTGAGCTGCAACACGGTCTTCTCCTTGCACTTCCTCTTCGATTTTTCACATCTATTTGTTCTTCAGGAGCATTGCTCACACTATCACTAATATTACTACTAATTTCTCTGAAAAAATGACATTCCTAATCATCATTACTTTCTAAAAGGGGTTATATATCGGTGAATTTCAGTTCTTTACTGGCAGCCATCTTGTTTACAAGCGTATCTCAAAGCCTAGAGATAGCCCACTTAAACTAATATTACCATGCACACTATCGATATATGTTAGCAGAGAGCATTATAACATTGGAGAGGAAGAGTCCCTACACAAATTACAAATGCAACTCACTCTGCCATCTCTTGAGGAAAAGTTGAATTACCAGTAAGAGAGACAACGGAACAGTTACATGGTCTGGCATTTGGTCCACCAAGATGAAGCACGGAACGGTTCCGTGGCTCGGGCCCAATCAGTTAAGAGATGTTTCTTTTTAAAAATCTATTATGGTATATGATTTTATGGTGTAAATTAATAAATTCCAATGCCAGGTATTGAAGCTGTATTTAATTCTTGGTATTGCGCCCTGGTGGGGGTGTGATAAGCGTCATGCAATTGTGATTATTTATGGAGGAATATATATTTCATTTTCAGAAGCGAGAAGATCGTACTTTGTATATTATAAGTATAGACCAGGTCGAGAGGATGTTGTGAAACCTACACAGACTATTGTCTCCAATGAGATTAACAAACACAATGAACGGCAGAATTAGAATTCTCAGAAATTGTGACAACGAGGAAAGAGAGTTGCCAAAGTTTTCATAGCCCCGGGCAGAATAGGTAGTGGCAACAGCGCAAAGAGCTGGGTGCAGATTTCTGAGAAATGATGGCAGGGTATCTCCATGTACTAGCGGGAGTTGAACACGGGGTTGGCACTGGAAGAAAAAAATATGAGCCTTCCCCGTCCCGTGGTTTATGTGGACCAATAGAAAATTTCATCGACCAGTCGCAGGTACGCCAACTTCGTATTGTAAGAAGCACTAGCGAGGCTAACTCCGCGTATTAAATTGATAGAAGGAAGTGAGATATCAATTTTAGAATAAGGTGGAATTTAGGAGCCTTACTATATTATAAAACTTATAAAAAAATAATTGCGGGAAATTACATGGTGTAATTTTGAGAATTCATGGGCGCTATGCGTTGATTGGCTGGAGGCAAAGGACGCCACAATATAGCGCGAAATCCCAGGCCGGGATACGGCAGCTAAATTCGCAAATATATCCATTACCAGCGAACGATAATAGTTGAGAATTGGTATAGAGCCTTTGAGAACATAATTACATCATTGGATATCATATTTAAGCCACGGGCCGAACCGCAAATTGTCGTATGAAGATATCGGGACTGCGTGTCCCAAGATGAACTCCGGTGAACTCGGAAGAGAAGGGATACAAGTATAAATATGAGGTCGTGGATAAGGACTGACAACTACTTTTGACAAAGCGTTTGAGCGGATACCACGCCTGGGGTGTGTGACAACTTCTGATATTTTGTTCGAGCCGTGATTACGCCAGGGGTGCGTGTGTGTACTTACTCGTGGAGTAGGGTTCGAAGTATTATATTGTTACATAGTACAGTGATTCATAACGTGATGTAGCTCATATTACAGTCTTGAGCAGTATACTAGTATGAAGTGTTTCAAATAGTTACAGGACTCAGTAAAGCATAACTTACGGAGTGTGAGATTCTACCAACAGATTAGGAAGTACGTTACATGAGAACGATCACGAGTGTTTGATGTATTTCACCTAGTAAACAGTCGATTATAAACTGATACCTGGTCAGCTGTGTGAACGCGTGACGGAAATTCAAGTGCGCGCACGGGCCGTTGTAAAGGGGATCCCGAGGTATCCCATGTTCCTAGTGTCCGGGAAAGGAATGAAGAATGTATATCTACATTAAGTGGGCTAGATACAAGGCCGAGAGTGTAAAATTTGTGAGTAGAATTTAGGGTGGAAATTATTCCAGAGTGCAACATTTTATTTGTTTTTATTCAAAATGTGTAAAGTTGAAAAGGGTCAAGGATTAATTCTTCAAGCTGGCATGAATACCAATGGAATGCAGTGCTAAAAACCGGAGGGGCTAGGCTCCTTGTCCGGTTTTAGCAGACTACAAGGGCAGAGATGAGTAACCATTTAAAATATTTGTAGATTGCTATCGTTAGGGGGAGGAAATCATATAAATTTATCATGTAACTTAATTGTGAAACGAGCCGTTTCTGGCTTGTATAAATTCAAAGATAGATAGACAAAGGGACAAATTAATATGTACATAATTAGATCAAGCACTCATCATAATTTAAATTGTTAAATAGAGTAGAGTAGTGTTTATTTGTTCATTCAAGTGCTTGAGTTGTTTGATATGATATGGAGCACGTTTCACATAAAGATAATGTTAATATTCATTTAGAAGTGCTTCCAAAGTGTTTTTCCGTTATCGGAACGTTTATAGATATTAAGGTATGTTGTTAAGATAATCCAGAGGTAGGGTTGCCAAGTGATTTAAATTGTTGTGGGACGGAATGAAGTCCATTGATTTGTTATAAATATCGCGAAGTTCGCCAGTGGACAAAATAATAATCTGTACAAGTGTCGAAGTATTACATTAATATTGGGTAATGTGTAAAGGCGTGTTTAATAATAATCTTTGAGAATAAAGGCACGGGCCTAGTTGGATAGAATGATTGCAAATTAAAGTAATTTAAATGTGGAGATATTATGTGGCATGAATATTTAATTTGGGTATTGAATCCGATTTTAACACTAATTGTTGATTTCACGTTTTTGGGCTCCATAATAATCATACATAATTTTGGTAGAAACGAGATAGGCATTTTGATAATATGGTCACGCTATGTTTGAGGCCCAGAGTGATTTGAGCCAAAAGTTGAGATTTGGAGTTTTGTGGGACAGAAATCCGGCCCGAAATGAAAGTGAATTGTACTGATGTTGATGAAGAAATAGATGGATCTTAAGGCCTACATAGAGGTTGTATTTCTATACCGATGATATGAGTGGCAGAAGAGAGTCCACACACCAAGGGTTAATTAATGAAAATGTTTTGAAGAGTTCCGATGGATAAATGGACTTCAAAATGGAAAAGGAAGGAATAATTTAACACTTTCAGAGATTGGAGGTATTTGCCCAACTGCGAGGTGTTATGGGATTTGAGAATTGTCTTAGGAGCATATGGTCTCCATGAATTAACGACAGTACGAAAATAAGGTTGCGGGTTCAAACACTATTATGTCCCGACCGATGTGAATTCGGATCTTGGTGATTTCTGTTTGGGGGAGAACGTATGTGACTAAATTATAAAGATGGGGAATAAAAATAAAGATTCTCGAAAGAATAATAATAATAATAATAATAATAATAATAATATTCCAAATAAATCATGTCTGGATAGATTAGTGCCAAAATAAATCGGAATTGTAAAACGGGCTATGCGTTAAACATATATAGAGTGGACTACCGTGTAACAAGCGAAATTATTTTTTTAAATTAATAATAATAATAATAATAATAATAATAATAATAATAATAATAATAATAATAATAATAAAATATTTGAAGAAGAAGAAGAAGAATAATTTACCTTTTTTTAAAAAAAAAAAATATTTGGACATAATGATGATGTTGGGAGTTGAAATGAAAAATTTGAGATTTTTAACTAATAATAATAATGAGAATATTTGGAGAAGGAGAAGAAGAATAAAAAAGAAGCTACTTTTTTTAAAATTTCAGATGAGAATAATAAGAGCGAGAAGTTGAAGTATTATAGCGAGGATGATTACGGGTTACGATAATCACGATCTCCACTATTATTAATAATAATGTTGATAATAATAATTGTTACTGATGTTTCCGTGGTAGTTAGAGGTGAAAGAAGGTGCGGGGGTGAACAGGTCTCAGGCTACGAAATTAAAGTTAGTTTAGAATTTAACAAGGTTATATTTTCTTTCCAAAATTCAGAAATAACACAAATGGCAGGTACAGAGTAGCAAGGCAACAAAAGTACAATTACAGTATTTACAGGATTTGGGCTTCGAGCCCCGAACTCGCAATTCTTGGGCAACTAGCCCAACTTTACCCAAAAACAAGATTTAACAGAGGGGCGGAAAACCCCATTCGTGCCCAGGAGCACTTGCTCTAAATTACACAGAAAAGCCTCCTCGAGGCATACAACACTCAATTTTCGAGAAAGAGCCACTCGCTCTCAACTTTAAGCCTATCAAAGGCCACACCAAACTCCACCTTCAAGTTGTCCTCTAAGGACATAGACACAGGGGTAAAATACCCAACCTACTGAGGCCTATTAAGTGAGAAAAGGTTAATTATATAACCTCTAAAATAACAATTTGAGAGGAGGCGATCTGCACTCCTAATACATTTTGTTTAAAACCTAATCTGGCTCTAGGCCACTAATGCAAGGGCTAATCCCATACTACAGAGGTGACTTTAGAAAAGAACAATTTACATTACATTAAGGAAGAATTGGTTGTGAGAAATAAGTTCACCTCAAAACAATATGAGTGGGAGCTCGAGTGGGTTAAGCACTCTCTATCCCAATATGTGACTTTAAAAGAGAATAGAGCTAAGAGTCGTTACATTTTAGGGAAAAGTTACATGGTGGAAACGCTTCGGACCCGCCCCGAGAGTTAAACTGCTGAGCTAGCAAGAAAAGAAGTTATTAACCGGCCATTACCTGGTGGTTGAACTGCTGCCCGAAGAAAGAGGCGCTACCCGCCCCCTGCTATGTACTTTACACACTGAAAGATGGTACTGAAGTGGCGCAGAGACCCTAAAATCAGCAGTTTATATACTCCCGCAGAAAGTTCGAGGCGTTTGAGGAATGAGAACACCCTCCCACAAAAACTTTATTGGCTAGGGTTAAGCAATATATCGCCTCTGGGGAAGATACACCTGATTGGTTATAAATTAATTAAAGAAATTCGGGATTGGCTAAATTCAAAACAAGGGGAAAGAAAGGGTTATACAGCCAACTTAAACAATCACAGAAAGAAATTTAACAAGAAACAAACTTTTGAAATAAAAATTTCTCCAAAAAACAGTTCTTTCACTTCGCACTAGGGTGCACCATTGTAGTTTTTCAGTAGTGTCCTCTAGAAGAGAAAGTTCACACTTCTTACTACAGGTAAAACAAAAATACATCAAAAATGACCCAGTTCAAAAACTCCAAAATTTCCAAGTGGTGACATCTTCTGAGAAACTTGAAAATTAATACATTAGATAAAGTTCAGACTTCCTCCGCCAGAGGAGTTTCAACTGGCGCGAATTTTAAATTAGCGGCGTGGAGGTGTACCGCCCGGTACAATAATAATATTTTTTTAATTTATTTTATTTTATTATTTCGGATGCTGATGATGAATGATACTAGGGAAGTCAGCTGGAAAATTAACGTAATAATGTCAAGTTGTTGTGAATAATAAGTTAAGTTTATAGTTGTAAAATGAAGGCAAATCCCTACATCTGGACCATTAGGTTAGAGTCACTTTGTCGTTTCCTTCAACTAACGATTAGCATATCTTGGTGAGGAACCCGGGGAGAGTTTGTAGTTTCCCGGGTTGGTCTCATCTCAATCAAAGTGGAGGCGATAACATAGTTCATGTGATCGCGCCCACTTAGCCAACAGGTAATTGGTCGACGACCAAATATGGTCATGGTGTTAACAAAGGTAAATCTGATACCTTCAGATATCAACGGTTCCACCACCCAAATGGAAGGGTGGTCAGAAGTGATAAAAATTATGTAATCATTTTTCAGAAATAATTTGCCAAATTACCGGCAAATCAAGGGTCAACAGATTTTGTTGTGTGTAAAAATTATTTTGTTTACTTAAGTAAAATGCTCCTTTAGCATTTGCAAGGAAACAGTTCCAGGTTCTTGTTCTTGTAGAATAGTAAACCCTTGGTGACCGTTTAAATATCCGTCCCCATCCCTAGGATGGAGCCTTCATAATTTCCCTTTGATCTGAATATATATATAATTTGTGTGTTTTAATGAAGAGCCTTAAAGTTAAAGATTAGAGTGTCCCGTTCAACCCTGTAGTACTGATTGGATAGCGCCCTTACATTTAGTTTGAGACCTTATATCTCAATATATATTTTTTTATTGTTTATTAGTTGCGATGGATTCGGAACGTAACACTCCCTGAGATAAATGCTGGTTGGGACTCAGGCTTTGAGCGGGTACAGTATTAACCCCATATCGCTACCTAAATCTGGTGATGCCCAAACTAGCCAGTCACTCAGGCTTGTCCGGTCCTAACTCCCTAAGCAAAGTCTAAAATTTTACCACTAATACAGATTTTGAGGAACATATACTTCGGCAGACCGGCATTAATATTGGGTGAAGCTATCTACTTAATAATGAGCGACAATCGGTTAAATTAATTACCAAGTTATTCAAATGAACAGACATGAAACTACAAAACAATCAAACTCAATGAAAACGACCAAATAGAAACACACACAAATAAATTTACATTTATTTATTTATTTATTTATTTATTTATTTATTTATTTATTTATTTTTATTTATTTATTTATTTATTTATTTATTTATTTATTTATTTATTTATTTATTTATTTATTTATTTATTTATTTATTTATTTATTTATTTATTTATTTATTTTATTTATTTTATTTTTTATTTATTTATTTATTTATTTATTTATTTATTTATTTATTTATTTATTTATTTATTTATTTATTTATCCAAGATTCTTCCAATGATCTTAGCTGTGTGAGGTTTCAGTGTCACTCCTCTGTAATTTTCACATTGCTTCCTGTCCCTTTGTTGAAAATTGATATAATGACTCCTTTAGTCCACTCTTTTGGAACATACTTTTTCCTCCATATCATTGTAGAGTCTATACAACCACTGTAGACCAACTGCTTCTGCTGCTGTCATTTCTATGGTGACCTCGTCAGTTCCAACTCATTTCATTCTTTCAGTGGCCCACTCAATGTCTGCCATGGACACCTCGTTTTCCTTATCTTCCGTCTGCACTAAATCTTGTTCTTCGGTTTCCCCTTGTACTGAGGTCTTTTGCATGTTGTAAAGCTGTTCAAAGTATTTTCCCCACCTCTGCAGTATATCCTGCTTCTGTGTCATCACTTCCTCTTGTTCATTTTTAATGAAGTTAGCACCTTCACATGAATCTTTCTTCTTTTTAACCCACTGGAATAAGATCTTTTTGCTTCAGGTTGTATCTTCTTGCAGAGATTTAGTGAAGTTTTGCCAGCATTTCTTTTTCTCTTCTTGAACCACCTTCGAGCACTCCTTGCAGTGCCTGTATTCTGATTTGTTGTTCTGTTTCTCAGCAATTTTCCAAGCTTGTTTCTTCCTTTTAACTATATCTTTTACCCTGTCATTCCAGCAGGGCGTTTCTTGATCTCTCTTCCTTTCTGATACTCTTCCACAGGTCTTTTCTGCATACTCTACCATGACTGTTTAAAGTATGCCTATTCTTCTTCAACCCTTCCGATGTCTTCCTTAGATATACTTGTTTAATGTGCATCTGGAACTCTTCATTTACTGTATTTACTCAAATAATATCCACATATTTAAAAAAAAATTGAGGCACGAAATTGGGGTGTGGGTTTTATTTGCGTCAATGTTGGCATTTTTTTTGTTTTTGTTTTTCCCCTTCAAAATCAGCCTTCCTAAAGTTAGCATGCAGGGATTATTCGGTGGCGGGAATTATCCACGTGAATACAGTATTTCCTTCTCCTGCAGTTTCCACACCCTTAGCTTTCTCTGCCTAATCTGTCAACTTTTGTATCTTTCCCATCTTTAACTTAGCTATCACAACTCAGTGATCTCCATCGAAAGATTCACTTGGGAGGGCTGTTACATCTACCAACATTTTCCTGTTACCTTTCTCGACCAAAATGTAATCTATCAGAGTTTTGATTTTGTTATCCCAACTATATCTTGTTATATTCTGTTTTTCTTTTGAAATCATGTGTTACCAATGATCAGCTTATTTCTTCTACAAAAGTCTACCAAAATATCTCTAGCCTTGTTTCTCTTCCCATATCCAAATGGACCTATAATCTTCTCTTCATCTCCTTTTCTTTCCTGACCTGCTTGGGCATTCATGTCTCCAGTGACCATAACGTGTTTGTCCTGTATATGGCCTTCCAGATATTCAAGGTATTCCTCTACAGTAGATCTGTATCTGTATATTCTGTTTGTGGAGCATATCCTTGAATTATATCGCAACACCAGTTTCAAGTCTCAATCTGACCTTAATCAACCTGCCATTTATGTTTTCCACCAATTCTAGGTCTTTTCCATTTTTGGCTTCTCTTCCTCCACTATAGTATAAGGTGTATCCTTTCTGAAGTTTCCTTTCACCTTTTCCTTTCCATTTGGTCTCGCTGTTTCCTAGTAATGCTATATCTTTCTTAACCATAAAATCTACTATTTCTTCCACTTCCCCTGTTAGTGTCACTACATTGATGGTAGCTATCTTGATGTATTTGGTTGCTGGTCGGCCATTTATCACATTTCTCCCAGCATCACAAGAATTGCACGTTGCTTGTGGGGAACGCCCTAATATTTTGCATGTCGCTTGTGGGGGAACGCTCTAGCATTTTCCGAGGCTTCAGTATACTTGTCAGTATATAGGCTTTTATTACGATGGGTTCGCCACTCCCAAAGGCATTTTAGAGCTACTGCCACCCGAAACTTGTAGGCCGCTCGTAACATGAAGAACATTTAAAGTTAAAAACTTCATGATCGTTCCGTATTGAATAGAGAAATAAGATGATGTACAATATTAGAAGGATCCGCCTTTCAATACTCCGTTGTAAGTTGAACTAAAAAGAAGTCACAACTTGTTTATTGGGACCGGTTTCGACGCATTACAAGTGTCATCATCAGCCAAATAGTAAAATAGGGTAAGATATAAAGATCTTAAAACAACTAATACATTGAACAGAGGCAAATTATTAACATTGATTCATATCGTAGCAGTTCAGTTGATGTCCAAAACACAATGATCGCAGTCAAGAGAGTAAACAGAGCATCATTGTCTTGTGCCGAAAACAAATATAGTTGAAGTTCACAAGCAGGTCAAGTATGCACTTATGTAGAGTCGTTGCTAGGCAGGTCTTGTAGGCAGTTGTTTCTCAGGCCGAAGAGTAAAAAGTGACGTAATTGAAGTTTTAGGAAAATGGTGTAGGATTTAATTTCGTCAAATTCAAAGTAGGTATATAAGTGTGAAAATAATTTAAAACATTAATAGGAAGAAATAATAAAAGAAAATTGCAATGTGAGGTTCAACTCGAAACAACTTGCCGTAGTAATTGACAGATGAATGGGAGATGATAAATAGAGAAAAGGTTGGGGAACGTTTATTAGAGGGTGGTGGTGGTGGTGATTATTGCTATTAGAGGAAGTACAAATGGGTAAATATCTTCTATATAACACTAAACCGAGGAAAAAAGAGGAAGAGGTCCGACACTTCGAAAAATGAAGATATCGGTAAAAGGAAGACAAGGGCCACGAAGGGCGTGAAAATGAAAGACTCCCTAGCCCTCGCAAACCTAATAGCGTCGGGGTCAGAAAAGAACAAGAGTTGACCAAGGGAGGTCGGACAGAATAGATGAAAGTGAGGAGCCTGGCACAAGTAAGTGGAAGCAATGCCAGGACTCAGCTAAGGGTCCCGTGGTCGCCAACCCACGCTCCGAAGTTCAGAGCAACTCGCCTACTATCAAGCGCTCAATGGGACTTATTTCAAACCCATGTAGACGATAAGTTATTCTTTACACTTTCCAAAAAGCAATCAACTTTAGACAGAAAACTCAACAATCTCAAAAATATCTCTATGACAAGGAAACCTTTTACTAAATTATCTAATGAACCAAAAAATCACGACAATATAATTAGTAAGTTCCACCCCCCGGTTGTCAACTTATCCAAAACAATCTTAGATGATAATGACAACTTAATCCTATCGAAAGGCCCTAAACATAACTGGCCTAACTTAAATAAAAATAACAGTGCTTTTAATACAATCACTGAATCTGAATTAGCTATCAAAAAAATGCCTTTAGAATTACAGGATGAAATTAGACTTGATGTAAAAAGAAAACTTAATAAGATTTACACACCTAACGATAGTAGCAACACTATTCCCTTCGTTGAACATACACACATTCTTAACCCTAAAAAGAAAATTAAAGACCATAACCTCATTATCACAAAAGCTGACAAAGGTAAACACTACAGTAATAATGGATGAAGTTGATTATATCGAAAAAACAAAAAAAAATTTCAGTAATAATTCCTTTTCTATAATAAAGAAAGATCCTACTCAACAAATTCAACGTCTCCTAAAACAAACCCTAAAGAACTCTTCTTTCTTATTTACTGAACTTGAAAAAACAAAATTTTTAAGCATGAATCCAGGCCTGCTAACCGCTAAATCTCTCCCTAAAATTCATAAGACTGACGTCCCTATTCGACCAATTATTAATTACAGACCAAGCCCACTTTACAAATTAGCACAATTCATTCATAAATTTCTTAAGAATAATTACAAATTTTTATCGAATAAGTTGTAAAAAACACTATAGAACTAGTTGAGAAATTAAATAACTTTAAAATCCAACCTCACCATTCTCTACACTCTTTCGATATTGTCAATATGTATCCCAGTATTAATATCAAAAAATTATTTCCTATTATTGAAAATAATTTAAACACATATAGTTGATTAAGCAAACTTGAAATTAATGATTTTATGACCATCTTAAAATTAGTAGTTACTAACAACTTCTTCATCTTTGACAATATAATTTATCAACAAGATGGTTTGGCTATGGGTTCTCCAGCCTCAGGGATCCTAGCAGAAATATACCTAGACTTTTTAGAACACAATTTCATTGATAACAATGACGACTTTAAACATGTATTATTTTGGGCTAGATATGTAGATGACACTTTTGTGATACTGGATGATAGAGTTATCAGTGCAGCTTCTACTCTTAATAGCCTCAATAAAATTGATCTGCATATTAAATTCACTCTTGAAACAGAACAAAACAAATCAGTTAATTTTCTAGACATAACAATAAGCAGATTACCTTCCTCATTATCATATATGATTTATAGAAAACCCACACATACAGCTAATACCATAAAACAAGACTCTTTTCACCCACAGTCACATAAACGTGCCTCATACAACAGTATGGTTAACCGTGCCTTCAAAATTCCGCTATCAAAAGATAACTTAAATAAAGAACTAAACATCATCCGCTCCATTGCCAAATTTAGTGGTTATAATACATATTTTATTGAACAAATCATTAACAAATTTAGACACCGCCCTAACACAACACTCTTAAAAGATATTCCTAAACCAGCTGCTTACACCACATTCACATTCAATACAAATACCTACAGTATAGCTAATGTCTTCAAAAAACATAATACCATGATTTCTTTTCGAACTAATAATAGAAACCGAAACAGACTTTCAACGTATTAGGTCGTGTTACGTACATGTGTCGTACATGCGACACCCACTGGTGTCCGGCTGGCCATTTTTGTTCTGTACTTAACATCTCTTCAACACGTACTACATGTACGTAACACGACCTAATACGTTGAAAGTCTGTTTCGATAATAATAGAAACCTTGAATTATTACATAACTCCAACTCCATAAATAGAACAAGTGTCTTTTCTAAATCAGGTGTATATCGTTTTAAGTGCCACAACTGTAATTCTTCTTACATAGGTCAAACTGGTCGTAACTTCAAAATTAGGTACCTTGAACACGTTAATGCAATAAAGCACAACAGATTTTCGGCAGTGGGACAACACATACATGACACAAAACATGTTTTCACTACAATAAACCAGGATATTGAAATTCTCAGCACTCTAAATAAAGGCCCTCTCCTAGACATCACCGAAAACTGTTTTATACACCTTGACCAGTTTTTCAATCCAAATCTTAATCTGAATGCTATTTCTGAGAAGCCCAATGCCCTTTTCGATTTTCTCATCTCCATTTTAAATAACCTGAAGTCAACAAGTAAGAGATCAGTCTTTCACAATTTACACAGTACCCTCTCATGCCACTTCACCCTTCCGCAACACCCCCCTTGATCCTCCTTAGTTTTCCCCACCCCACCTCCCTTTTCTTCCTTTTCCCTCCCACTCTCTAAGCCCCAGGGGCTCTGAACTTCAGAGCGTGGGTTGGCAACCACGGGGCCCTTAGCTGAGTCCTGGCATTGCTTCCACTTACTTGTGCCAGGCTCCTCACTTTCATCTATCCTGTCCGACCTCCCTTGGTTAACTCTTGTTCTTTTCCGACCCCGATGCTATTAGGTTTCCGAGGGCTAGGGAGTCTTTCATTTTTACGCCCTTCGTTGGCCCTTGTCTTCCTTTGGCCGATGTTTTCATTTTTGAAATATCGGATCCCTTCCATTTTTCCTTTCCTTCCCACTCTCTAACCCGCCAGGGGCTCTGAACTTCAGAGCGTGGGTTGGCGACCACGGGACCCTTAGCTGAGTCCTGGCATTGCTTCCACTTACTTGTGCCAAGCTCCTCACTTTCATCTATCCTGTCCGACCTCCCTTGGTCAACTCTTGTTCTTTTCTGACCCCGATGCTATTAGGTTTGCAAGGGCTAGGGAGTCTTTCATTTTCACGCCCTTCGTGGCCCTTGTCTTCCTTTTACCGATATCTTCATTTTTCGAAGTGTCAGACCTCTTCCTCTTTTTTCCTCGGTTTAGTGTTATATAGAAGATATTTACCCATTTGTACTTCCTCTAATAGCAATAATCACCACCACCACCACCCTCTAATAAACGTTCCCCAACCTTTTTTCTATTTATCATCTCCCATTCATCTATCAATTACTACGGCAAGTTGTTTCGAGTTGAACCTCACATTGCAATTTTCTTTTATTATTTCTTCCTATTTTGAATATATTTTTATTTGACTTTATTCTTTTTAATGTTTTAAATTATTTTCAAACTTATATACCTACTTTGAATTTGATGAAATTAAATCCTACACTGTTTTCCTAAGACTTCAATTAAGTCACCTTTTACTCTTCGGCCTGAGAAACAAATGCCTACAAGACCTGCCTAGCAACGACTCTACATAAGTGCATACTTGACCTGCTTGTGAACTTCAACTATATTTGTTTTCGGCGCAAGACAATGATGTTTTGTTTACTCTCTTGACTGCGATCATTGTGTTTTGGACATGAACTGAATTGCTACGATATGAATCAATGTTAATTTTTTTGCCTGTGTTCAGTGTATTAGTTGTTTTAAGATCTTTATATCTTGCCCTATTTTACTATTTGGCTGATGATGACACTTGTAATGCGTCGAAACCGGTCCCAATAAACAAGTTGTGACTTCTTTTTAGTTCAACTTAAAACGGAGTATTGAAAGGTGGATCCTTCTAATATTGTACATCTTCTTACATGAAGAACAGACGACTTTTGTAGCCACTCCTCTGGAGTACTGATGATACAGTTGATATGGGGTTTCAGTGGTATTTCCTTCACTGAGGGTTGATTTCCCTTCTATAAGGACTCCTCCGCCCTTAGCCGTTGGTCCTTATAGTGGCTCAGGCTATTTACTGCCGCCCAACATTCGGTTTGGAGTCACTGGCTGTATGGTTTACTCCATTACCATAGCAGATTAACTGGCCAGACAGTTGGACTCGTTACTGCATCCTAGAATAATAATAATAATAATAATAATAATAATAATAATAATAATAATAATAGCCGGGATGAGTGGCTCAGATGCTTCAGGTGCTGGCCTTTTGACCCCAACTTGGCAGATTCGTTCCTGGCTCAGTCCGATGGTATTTGAAGTGAGTGTCTCTCCCTCTCTCTCTCTCTCTCTCTCTCTCTCTCTCTCTCTCTCTCTCTCAGAGGAATAAATAGAAATACGGACTAGTCATTCCATAAAGCATAGGTAGGCACAATTTCTGAATTAAGTTCCCGGGAGGGAACCATAATTGAATTTCACCGATTGGAAATATTATAAGTCTTCAAGCTCTTAAAAGCATGAAATTACAAGCGTTTCGCTCAAGTGTCTCGTGGATCCCATCAGTTGGATTGCTACATCTCTCCAAAACGTTGGTGGTTAGTGCGCTGTTGAGACACCACTGCAAGCCTCACATGCAGTGACAGTATACTAGGGGGATATATCTGTCATCCATTTGCAAATAGGGACAAGTGATTCAGAACGAAACGTTGGAAAAACGCAAAAATGCTCCCTCTGACTGAAGAATTTGGAATCAATATCTTCTTGTCCTAAATAAATCTTTGGGATATGAACATTCAGGGATTGTAGTTTCAAAAAACGTGTATTAGTACCTTTCTCGAAAAATAAAAATATAATATTGGATTTATCCCCTTTTGTAAATTTTTGATGGACTTGCTCCTTATTGCAGCGGTAGAAACAAATCACTTAAATACAAACTATAATTTCCTTTTTTCCTAATTTTATTAGAATATAGAATATAAACTACATTTATGACATTTGTACACAAAATGTATGCAATACTCCAAATTATTAAGAAACAAACTGAAATCAAACGTATAGTATGGTACTACTTTCTGTTAACTGTTCCAAAATTGTTCTTTAATTGCTAATAATGCCACAATAATTGGCCCATTGTCACACACACAAAATCTTAAAAATTAAACACTTATGTGTAAATACTGGTTAATCTTCTATTCATAGTAAGGTGACGGGGCATTTAAAGATCTGTCATCATTAAATACCACAAAATCAGAAAATGGATTATCTGCTACATTGTTCTGTTGTTCTCATGGTTCTTGTCCAATTAACTTATAATTTAAGTTCTGGCAGTGAGGCCTAGTTTTCTACAAAATGTGCAGTAAGTAAATCGGCAACATCTTTTTTCTTACCTGCTTTGGTCGCCACTCTGGTATTAACTTTTGCTGGCTGAGGACAATTGAATAACATCCCGTGCTTCAATAAAGATTTGGCAACGCCGACGTCAGGGCGATAGTTTACTTCACCTTTGATAAGGACAGTACCTTTTTAGTCAGTTTAAACCTCTTGCAGGGAGTGAACTGATCTGAAGCTGGATATTTTGTAACAGATTTGACAGCTGTTTTCCAATGAACAGTCTCATTTGTACAATGTTACAGTAACAAAGGAAAATGACATAAATTGCATAATTAAAAAAAAAAAATTCTAAAGATATAGCAATCAACTTACCTGTTTCTTTTTTTGCTATATTTCGTTTCCATTTTGGTGGCCAGTGCAGTTGCTTTCTTTCTTTCTTTTCCTCTCAATGATGGTATAATATTACGATCAATCATCGTCTTGGGTATGTGAAATGACATAGTGAAGCACCCTAGTTAACAACTTGCAGCTAAGCACCAACAAGTACTAAGACACAGTCTTATGCGTACACACTCACCAACCAAGAATAGACCTGCCTGAGTTTTACCGTGCAAAACAGCAGAATGAATAAAGACTGATAATTGAATCAACATAAAAATTTTATCTTTATTTGTCCCAAAAGAAGATAAATTTAGTCTTAGCCAAGTAAACATAGTCTAGAATGGACTTGTGTCTGTTTGCAGCCTAGGTGCTTGGTGTGTGTACCTGTCCCCTTCTGCATCAGAATTAACATTGGGCTTGTTCCATTCTGCAAATTTTTGTTAATTTCTGATAGAATTTAAAGTTGGACTTATGCTTTGAAGCATTGTGATGTATTCCTTGGTACGTGTTGGATAGACGAACAAGATGGCGCAAAGGCCTAAAAATGTGGAATATTTGGTGGTGGTGATGATGCCTGTTGTTTAAAGGGGCCTGACATCTAGGTCATCAGGAATATTTGGACTTGTCCCCTTCTGCAAATAGGCAACTGATATGTATCTTCACTTGTATGAACATCAGATGTCAAAGGAATTTCATCCATATTCACAATTTGTCCTAGTTCCACTCTGGTTTTGTTTTGATGTTGAATAACAAAGCGGTGGAAAGATAAGTTTTTCTCTTCATACTTGTGCAGCATTTTCTGTGATTTGATTTTGTTTCGCATGCTAAGCCTGTGACTCTTCATAAATCTGTAGCATCAATCTTCTCCACCCTTAAATAATTTTCATTGTGATTCCAGTGCCATGTTCATGGTCCCATTGGATCCATTTCAAAACGTAGTCTTCTAATTTTGGCCATTTTGCATTTTGTCTTTCCCAATTTTTTAGTCCTCCTTTACCAGCCCATCAATCGTGAATGCTTTTTTCCATTGGTGGAGGATTGAAATGCTGTTCCATCGCTCTATTACCATATCCTTTTGCACTTTTTTTTTTTTTTGTTTGTTTGTTTGTTTATAGTCTACATCATATGGATGCCTTTTACTTATTTCCATGACAACTCTAGCCGCTAGAACAAACATTGTTAACAAAAAACGCTTTTGATTAAAGTCTACTAGTTGACGTACCCATGCTTTGCTACGGAATTCTACATTGTACCCAGAATTCTAGGTTAGGTAGTGTACACGTGACGGGAAAGTTGCCAAACATATTTTCTCATGTGAAGACTGGGTTAGGGAATTTTCATTGTAATTTGATTGCCTACCATCAGTCACAATCAAGTTGGGGAGTTTTCATTATAATGGCAGTCACTTACTCTCCACCTGCCTTTTTTACATCCTCAGAAAGACTGTCTTAGTGGTTTTCCCAACTGAAATGAACAATGACGTCAATAGGAATGGCGCGATTAAAAGTAATGCTTTCATATGAAATATTTGATCAAAGGATAAACCACACATTTTCTCACTTTTAACGAACAGTACTACTCTGCCGATCTAACAGTCCAAAGCTCCAGAGCTGGAATGACCTAGCCGCAGAGAGCCGTGATCCGCGAACACTTCTTTTTTTCGGTGGTGGGGGGGTCAAATAGTGGAGAGTCCCAGGGCAAACACTATGCCCTTTTACTAATCTGTTTCCTAGGAGTACCTGATGAGTCTGAAAATCTCATTTCACTACACTGGCGGCAGAAAACTTATCTGACTTCCAGGCAAATTTTGCTTCCAAGCCAGAGGAGAAACCTCTTTTCACTGCTAATTTGGAATGAAATGAATGTAGAATGTAATAAAAGTGAAAAAGAAGAAGCTTTTCTTAAGAAACGGCTCTTTTCAGGGTTGAATTTTGAGTTATTTAGTGAATTGTGGTGCTATAATTTGGAATAGGCCTAAATCGTAATTCTAGACCAGGTCATACTACTACTACTACTACTACTACTACTACTACTACTAAGTGAGCGTCTGCCTTAAGTGTGTACACTGCTCATTAAAAACAGCACGTCAGAGTAGGGATCAAATAGCTGGAATACTATGATGAACCAGTGTGTTACGTACCATTAGTATCAGAAAATGTATAAACCAGAGGAGTGGCATGCTAAAGAAGAAAGTTTTCTAACTCCCCAGCTATTTCCTGCCAATGTTCAGTCAGGCTGTTATAATCGGTATGCAGCAGTAGTCCCGTCTATCGGAGTTGAGTGGCATTATAAGAGATAAAGAACATTTCAACAAACAGTGGTCAATGTAATGTTATTGCTGATGTTGTAGGCCTTCACATTTAGTTTTCTTCCAACTCTGAAATACCACTTTTATCATAGTCGGTACGGTAAAACTGAATGATACATAAATGATTGGAAATTGACCAATAACATAGGTATTTAAAAATTAAATTTTAGGCTCCTTCCCCAAACTATAATTGTATCTAGGGTGAATAAAATTGTTTATAGCATAGACTGTAGTTTCTATTCTCTGACTCTATATACAGATTTTCATTAAATTCTGCTAACCTATTTTCTCTTGGCTCAGCGTTGATAGGGACTTGACAGCAAAATACAAATTCATGAATTCTGTGTTGTCATAACCGGTACAGTACAAACGTATGACATATATGATCAGAAATTTAATTCATATAACTTAAGTTATGTAGTATTTATCAATAGGACCACTAATAATATAAATAATTGAGAATTAAATTTTAGGCCTTCCCCTAAACTACCATTTCATTCAGTGCTAATAAAATGAGTTAGAGCCTAGATTGTAATGGCTCATCTCCCGACTTTACATACCGATTTTCATTAAATTCTCTTCAGCTGTTTTCTCGTGATGCGTGTACATACAGACAGACATAAATTACGGAAAAGTAAAAAGTGCATTTCCTTGTTACTGTGGACATGACCGATACAGAAATACCCTTCTTTTCAAATTCTGAGCAATGTACAGACAAAACTTTATTTTTTATATAGATGGTATCTCCCAAAATTCACTCACTCAATAGCTACACAGGCAAGATCATGCTTTCACCAACCTTGGAATACACTGTAGCTGGATCGTGTGATAGTGTTTGCAGATGGCGGCAAATTTTCTGCCACACTGAAAATATGGCCCCTTTAAGTCTGGTGGAAAAAAAAAATAATAGTGATTTGAATTCACACACTGTATTTAAAAGTAGTTTTGTGTACAAGATGCATCTGAATTTTGGACGTCATTTTTCAAATAAAAAAGAAGTGCATCTCATAGTCTGTAAACTATGGTAATTGAAATTTTATCAGGACTTTTAACAGATGAAGGATCACAAATATGGGTTACTTTCTTTTTTGTCTTTGTGTATCTAAACAAGGGGATACTGGTAAATTGCTGGTTTCACTTCTTCTCTCGACCAGTTCTTGGAAGAGAGCAAATGCAATGTTACTTTTATATCTATAAGATTTTAGATGACTTTGTTTTGTTTCTGATTCAAAGAATTCTTTTGTATAATTTTGTAATGCTTCCTTTAGCCTGGCCGACGACCATCAGAACGCTTCATCAAGCCAGCTATCCCTCCTGTTGCTATGGTACCTTCCAACAACAACTCTCTGCTTAGTAACCAGGTGGCACCACCTCCGCCCAGCACTCCATCTCCCTCGCCCATGGATGTTGCCAAAAGTTAGTCAGTCACTTGTGCTTGTTTCAGCTTGATGCAAATGAAACTAGTGTTAAGCCACAATTCTGTGAAGTAGAATTACCATTCAGTATCAATTAGATCAGCTTTTGGGATTTTCTACCAATTACAAAAATCTGGAGTCTTCTGCTTTATTAGATTTATTATTAATTCTGGAATTGTAATTTCCTGTTCATTTCATTTTTCAAAATTATATTTGTGCTGTGGTAAAAGTTTTTGCCATAGGTAGATAGATCTTTGATAACCCTGTACAATGCAGTAACACCTGATTTTAAGGAATATATTTTCTCTGTGCGGGATATTGCTGTAAATATGTTTATTAAAGTGATATTAGTATGAGTTTTGTTGTTTGATGTGTATTCTGTGTAAAATAAATAATAAAAACCCTGGCAGCTGGGTTAGAGCAACTGTACTTAAATGTTACATTGCAGAGTGTTCTCTCTCTAGTGTAGAACTCATTGTTGTTGTCTAACCTCTTAATTGCTTAATTAATTTTTTATATTGGATGTATATATTAAGAACTTTTTCCTGGATAATTACAAGAAATTCACCAATGATCTGTGAAATTATTATAAGGCCTATTTAATATTATTCATATTATTTGAAAAATGGAAACTTGTTTTTTTCTTTATTCATTAATCTTCTTCATATTCTACTTTCAAGCTCGTTATATCGTTCTGTTGCCTTGTTTTGGTATGTGTTATTCAAGAAGTGTCAAATTCTCTAACTGCATGAGAATACTCTAGGTTAGGGCAATGTGTAGGATATGTTATATATATTACGTTTATAATTTTTTCATTTGTAAATTTCATTTTAAAAATAATTGATGTCCTTCCATTCATTCTTTAAAAAAAAAGTAAAGGTTGCTCAAGTGATCATATATTTATTACTGTAAATTTTGGGTTGCATAGAAAAATGTCATTTTAATGACTTACGACAAGTTTGGTGACCTACCGAATTTGTAGTTGACAACATGTCGTGTTCCTTCTTGATCTCTGTTTGTATTGGGGCATATCATTGATACTGAATTAATTGCCGGCTTTATAGAGAGAGAGAGTAAAACACTCTGTTTGTGGTAGATGTTATTTAATGTCAGTTTAATGATATTAATGTAGTAATGATCACTGTTCTTTTAAGATACCTCAGTGTTGTTAGCTTAACTAAACCAGCATACTGTATGATAAATAGGAGTGGTGCTATTTACTAAAAGATGTCTTTCAGTTTTTCTGTATTGGGAGATTTCTAGGTGCAGACAGAATGCAATTCCTGATCAGTTTGTTTCTTCTTATTCTTCCTACCTGTGGTGAAAACTGTGGTTATAAAAATTATATATACTAATACTTCTTTAATTTTTGATGATGCATTATTCATTTTAATATTGAATTTACAAACGTATTGTTGAGTTATATTGAATGGTAATTCTAAAGTATATATTACTGTCCATTTTTTGAGTTTGTTTAATATGCATTTGGAAGGTGTAGGGGAAATGCCATATCCAGGGGAGTAAATGTTCTGGTACTCCGTTGTTGCACACATTGAAATACTTACCCTGTACTTATGAGTTAATGTTAACAAGAAATCTGGAAAAATCTATTTGGATGCATTATTTTTGTTCATAAAGAAGAACTTGTATTTTACAGAAAGATACAACAGAGGCAGAATACAGGCAATAAATCACACTGGATAAGGAAGTGAAAATAGGAAGAACAAAATAACTTGGTGTGGGTAAGAGTACACTTGCATAGTTTCTATAAAGAGTACCAAAAATAAACATTTTGACTATGTATCTTCAGCAGTGTGTCACATTATTGGAAGCAGTAACTCATGAAGTTTATTGAAGATCAGGAAAATCATAATCTAAATCTATCCAGAATGTTGGAAGAGTACAGATGCACTGAAGTTGTTGGCTTATCTTTGATTTTAGTATTTTGTCTTGCTAAACTGTAAATATTCTTTGTAGTTCTAGTGTCATTCTCTTATTTGACCTTCTGAAATTGAAAAACAAATACAGAACTCTGTTTCTGAAGAATTTTCCACTAGTGCATACAAGATGAGTAAAATTCTCTTTAAAGTGTTTGAGAACAGTAGGGTGAGACAATGTCTAGGGCATGTTATATGACATTTAAGACTGCTTCTTTGAGGGTTGCAGAAGATACAATTTATAGCTTTCAACGTGGAGTGTACTGTTGAGTATCTCAGTATTTTATAGTCCTAAGTATGGGTATCAGACTCTGGAGCAGTATGGTTTGAAAGCAAAGTAAACAGGAGGATTTTGTGAACACCTGCTTATCATTGCTTTTCTTCTGACTGTGAAACATATCAAGCTGATAAAATTCGAGAGTTAATGACATACCTGCTTAATCTTCCTCGCTAACTTGTTTGATGTGTGGGCGTATATAATTCAGACTGTTATTTTCTATCCTCCTTATTTTTGACTGGATTATCAAGTGAAATTGGCCTTCTATGTGAATGGTTAAATAATACCAGCTGAAATTTGTTTGAATGTCATAAATTCCCATTAGAAGTTTGAGTTTCTTGAATTGCAAGGATACAAAGCTTGACTTGTGAACACAAGGTATAGAGTTGAATCATAACTTGTACTAATTGATTGTTGTGAGTGTTGAGGCATAACTTTGAATTGAAATGGGTACTGTCCACAGTCGTGTGCTGACTCACGTTCTGACCCTTCCAGTTTGTAAATGACGTACAGAATTGCTTAATTGCTTAATTATGTTTGGTGTTATTAGAAAGATGTGGTAGGCAAATCAACAAGAGATATTCTGTTTTATTTATATGAAAAGTTTTTCTCCGTTTCTTGCATATGCTTGATCCTTTCTGTACAGTGTTATCTCATCTTAATAGTACTACTACAATAAATTAGAGCAAGTCAGAAATACTGCAAATGTTACTTTCATGGATTTTATTCTGTGGACATTCAGCTTATACCTAGGCTTACGGTGGCTGAGAGCAGATAATGGTACTATTATTATTATTATTATTATTATTATTATTATTATTATTATTATTATTATTATTATTATCTGTGCTTGGAATTTGTTGATTGGATTTTAATTAGTTGAATGATAGGAGACCTGCACACAGGTACCATTTACCATACTAAGTTCTTGTGAGATTCAGTTTTTCATAGGTATGAAATGAACCGTAAACATTTTGTGACGTTCTAATTGACTATGTCTTAAAAAATATATATATAGATAGGAAGCTTTGTGGAAACAGAATATTTCCTTACTTGTTATTTTATTCAAACAATTTATAGCTGAATAAAAGCGCATTAACATCTTGAATACCGTAAAGTATGTTTTCGCCCTTCCTTAAGTGGCAATCCAAGAGTTTTTAGGAGCTTTAAATAATACATCAGCTTTGTTTTCTAAATAAACAATTTAATTCATTTTTTTACATTACTTCCTCTGAAATATTGGTGGCAGTGTGTATGTTATACTCTTAAATTGGTAAATCTTTGCTCTCCAACTTAAGAAGAAGAAAGAAAGAAAGAAAGAAAGAAAGAAAGAAAGAAAGAAAGAAGGAAGGAAGGAAGGAAGGAAGGAAGGAAGGAAGAAAAGAGTAGATGCTCCCTTGGTTCAGATCTATTGATCTTTGAAATTCATGTCATAAACTTGATAGATAAAAATATTGGTGACTAACTCTTATATCTGCACTATAAACTAAGTTAACTGTGTGAGTGTTCAGGAAATAAATGGAGAGGGACAAACCAGCAACAAATGAAGTCATGTGTAGAAAAATGGGAACATGAATGGAAACACACAGTGGGATAAACACAATGACAGGTCGGTGTGAAAAGACATGTTTGACCTTAGTCTCTTCTTTCTGTTACTTCCTTTCTTGATAAAGTTCATTTTTACTGTGCTTGAATAATCTGAGGTAAATACAGAGCGGTTAGCTTGGTCTTGGGCTGAAACAGTGCATGCATGTGCTTCCCGTGACATTGTTTCACTAGCGGAGACATTCAGTCTGTAACCTCCCTAATGATTGCATGCACTTTGTTCATTTTCTATATGCTAACATCCTGACATATTTTGTTTAAATTCCCATTTGAATGCATGAGTTCTTCAATTATATCTGTAATTTCTGCTGTAATATTCCCCTGCAGTTCCTCTATAGTGTAAGGATTATTATTTCTATAAACTTATTTGTTACAGTTCCCTACAAATAAAAGTTGCACACTGTAAGATCAGGGGAAGGCAATAATCCTTTAGAAATAACCCCGTCAGCAGATGGGTTGCAGCAGAATGTTGTTGGAAATACCCACTATTTCATTATCTGACAATGTATTTTTTTTAAATCCAGTACAAGTATGTTCGTATGGTATCTGTCCATTTACTGTATCATTAAAAAAGATTGGCCAAATAATTCGCCTTGCAGTTGCAGCACACCCTATGCCTACTTTTTCGTCATGTAATGAAACTTTTATGAATCAATTGGGGATTCTCTGTACTCCAGTATCTATTGTTCTCTGTAGCTATATGACCATGCAAATCAAACCATGCCTCATCAGAATTTTTTTTTGGCAAAACACTGATGTTTTCTAAAACCCAGTTACAGAAATTGTTTTCTTTGTCATGGGGCTGTATTTCATGCACTATTATTGCTCTATAAGGTTTCAGTTTGATTGGTAGTCTTATGAACTGAGGCTTTTGAAATGAACTTCCTGTATTTTACGTTGTAAATATTTATTTGGAGAGTGTGCAAATGGTGCACCAGTATCTTCAGTTTTTCCCTCTGATAGAACTCTGTTAAGAATATTAGTGTTTTGTTATCTTGTTCTTAGTGTATTAACAAGGAGCTTAACAGTTTCCTTCCTAGAACTGGAGCCCCTGGGAATTTCAGTGAAATTTTCTATACACCTCTCTACAAGACTAAATTTTTGTGTACAGTATGTATCGTATGTAAGAACTCTTTGTTCGAGCGTGAACTTTTCAGTTGGCATTACAATAGATTTGGATACTCACCACGCTAATTAACTGATAATTCACATATATGCTGAATTTTAAGACACTTGTGAAAGACTTGTACTGCCCGATGGAAGTGTATCGCCCAGAGAGACTAAATTTTAAGAATGTTATGCTGCACGATCAAGCAAATAACTGAAAGAGATATGTACGCAAGATTGCATCCTTCATGGGTGAGCTTCAATATGTTACAAAATACTTTGTTATTTAAGGTCAAATCAATATTTGTTTTACTCTTGATGAGTTACAGTTGGTCAGTACATGTTTCAGCTTGTATCACGCCATCATCTGTTGACAATTAATGGTAAAGAATAATCATTTATCTCTATTATACTAAAAGACATACATTAAAAAATTTACAATAGGAATTGTCATGTTAAAAACAATGCACATTAAAATAATTTACCCTTCTTAACAGTTCTTAAAATGAATCAACCCACCGTAGGTTGAGCCTCCTGGACGGACACAGATGGTCGAGGATGAGCGCGGCGCTCACCTATCTTACATGGCGAGGTTTTCTCAACTTGTGCAAACTATTTTTGGTTTATTGTTTATTGTTTTTTTATTTTTCAGTCACAGATCATTTTTCAGACTGTTATATGAGGCTCTTGTTGTCATGTGTGTTCCTTTGTGAGATCTAGGCCCAAGGTTTTGGGGAATTTTCTTCTGGAAAGCTTTCCTCCAGTGTTGTAATTCAGAAGGAGTTGTGACTTTATTTAACCAGTGTTAAGAAGAGAATTTTCTAAGAGCCCACTGAAATGAAATTCTTCCAACTGACTACTCAGACTTTGTGCCAGCGACGACATCTACTCCGTCTTTGATAAGGTTACAGAAGGTTAAAAAAAGGACTTTTTTGGGTCTCCAGAAGCTTCATCAGTCTTATCAGAATCACGCATAGTCGATAAAAGCATGATGTTCCGATATTTCTTAGGAGCTTAAGACACGTCTAGTGTTCACAGTTTCTAAAGGTACCCTTTTGTTTTTTTATCAAGTCACTACGGTTGTAAAATTCTTTTGAATAGCCAGTTCATTTGCATTGGGCATGGAGGAGAACCAATTGTCCACTGCCACATTCCGACCAGAGCCTTGAATTGTTGAAGTCATTCTCTTCACACTTGGTGTATTATCCAAATGAAAAGGTCCCTCTGGTTGATTTCCAAAATAAACTTCAGTACTTTGTGTATAAAATATTTTCGCATCTACTACAGCAAACATCTTCAAACCGTACTTTGCTGGTGTTTGTTTGGTGTTTTTTGGCATATATTACCAGAAAGAACACCTTCCTCGAAATAACTAATATTTCGTCATATGGTGGGTTATTTCTTCAAGAACGGACACTTAAGAAAAGAGATTCCATACTTCAGTACTTGTCTCGGAATTCCTGGCCTTCCTTGTCACTCCTGAAAAGTGAATTAGGATATTCCTTCTTGGGTTTTGCGCTAATTTGGTGTGTGAATTCTCCATTGCGTTGTCCTACTAGGGCGTGTGTAATGAGGCTCAAAACTAATGGCACCATTTTCATCTTTAGCCGCTTGTTCACTTTCGCTGTTGTGGTCACAATGTACAACCTCATCTACCTCAGAATCATTAGAAGAACTGTTACCGTCCTGAAATATATTCCCTGCATGGTCCCATTCCTCTTCAAGCCAATTAGCCTTTTCATTTTCAACATTCATAATGTAAACAATGTAAACAATAATTAAAACTGGGTAATTAATCGTAAGAATTCTATTTGGCAAACCAAACACAAAATATGAAAATCGAGAATTGAACAAAATCAGAAATATATATAGCCTGGATGCTCTAGGGTGAGCGCTCTGCTCACTGGTACGTAGTAGTGTACATTTCAGTAGCACTAAACTCGCTGAAGGTGACGCAGTTGCGTTCTGACTAATACCCCTTCCTCCTGATATTCCATTGAACAGTTACTCATAGTTGCACGCTACTATCTACAGTTTCCGGGCTTTCACAGCAAAATTATTTTTATAGTGAGCGCCGCGCTCACCCCTTGGGTGGACGTGTTTTGAAAGCAGATGAATGAAAGATGTAAAAGATCTGAGAATGAGAATAAATATAGATGCTAGAGAACTTTACTTTAAAATGTAGATTGGAAACTCTCTCAGAAGTTGGCCCACTGGATTACGAGCCACCCCTCGGGTTAAAAAGAGAATGTCTTGTTAAAAACACTACACATGAATTTGGTGTTGTGTGTGAATCATCTGTTTCATCATAAGCACTTGTTTCATTAATTACCACAAAGGGAGGTGTGCATTTTCTTGCGGTGTGATGTTAAAGAATGTGTTCAGTGTAGGGACTAAAACATCTTAAAACCACTGCACATCTTAGGAAATCTTTAAAAATTAGTGCCTCTTGATCAGGAGCACGTCCTATTTGAAAACACTGCTTTGGTGGATGTGAAAGGCATATTAACTTTTAAAAGAACATAGGCCTTAGCTTGATTAAATCTTTCAAACAGAAGTGAAAATGTAGTTTTAACCATAATGTGATCAACATGTTGTTTGACTTGACAAATTCTTGACTTGGATGATAATGTTCTTGGAAAACGAACTGGATACTTTCCTATCTTCTGATGTTCTGTCACTACTGTCCAAATTGTTTAATGGACATGTTTTGAAAGCAGATGAACGTCTGAAAAATGTAAAAGATCTGAGAATGAGAATAAATATAGATGCTAGAGAACTTTAAAATGTAGATTGGAAACTCGCTCAGAAGTTGGTCCCCGCTGGATTACGAGCCACTGCTCACAGCTTGTGAATGTGTGACAGTTTGAGTGCTATTTTTGTCAGGTTTTGAATTACCATTATTGGAAGGGGAGGGTGTAGAGGAAGGTGTCCAGTGGGTTGCATTAGGAATGGTTAATACTGCAACTCACCTGACAATTCAAATGAAATCAATGACACTACTAGTAACAATATTATCACTTCAATTTCTGATAATTATTTCAAGAAGAGTAGAATCGATATTTCACAAGTCAGCCCAAAGCGATCGGGTTGACCTTAAATAACAAAGTATTTTGTAACTGATAACTGTTAGTACAGATCACAATGAAGTTTGTAACATTTTGTAACAACCTTCAAAATGCTTCGTTGCCGCAGGTAACTCCAGCAGCTACTGCTTGACATATATGCTCTCTTCCAGCCCAAGGTGGTGTTGCAATTAAACAGGATAAATGGAACCTCAAACCATGGGAAGTCTCAGACTATGATACAGATGATACTTTTTCCTCTCCAGCATTTTATTATATTACAAACTTGGAAGGCATGTAGGCCTAGGTGCTGACCAGTGCTTTCAGTAAACTGGCTTCCTCTTCTTCATCATAGATATTGTTCTGAGCAGGGTTGTTAGGTACTAGCTTTAGCCATTTTTCAGAATTTGTCTAGGTTGTTAACCTACTTCAGAGGTTTGTATATGGAGGGCATGATTGATATACCACCTTGACTGCAGGCAGACATCACTGTGTATTAAATTGTGTGTTTATTGCCTGTTCCACCTTTGCTAATTCTTGGGTTCTAAAGACATTTCTCTTGTATGCTTAGATAACCCCTTAAAATTATAAATTTGTCTATTACACAAGTGAGATAATTGAGATATGATTATCAGTGCATAAAGACATTGAGAACTGGATCATAGTTATATTAAAGTGCTGATTAATAGTATGTTAAAATTTCAGGTAATACTTACTTGTATTACTTGTGAAGCTAACCTTTAAAACTTATTACACTCGGCTTTATCATGAATTTATACAAAAGCTTTCCTGAAAAGAATGAAATGTTTGAAAAAGGTGAAACTGTTTATGTGGTGACATCAATCTGCACCTATGTTACAGGAGCTGAATAATTGAATAATAATAGTGTAACCGCAGTCCGTAAAAAAAGAATAAAGATAACAAAAGAAAATCGTTCTTATATTCTTCAGGATAGTCGATAGCACTTTATGATGTGTGCACTATAAGGATGCTGTATAAGAGGACAGAGTAGGATAGGTAAACGTGATGATAGGCTTGTTTCCCTTAGTTGGTACTTAACTCTTCTGTGTTTGGTGTAGATTGATCTCTTGTTTCGTTGTCCCTGTCATATGGAAAGGGATATGAAATCTGAAGTAAAAATTGTTTAAGGAAATTATAAATCACGAACAACAATGTACAACACTTCTTTGGCTTTATGGTTGTTATGAGATAGTACAGTAAAATCTTGATATAACGATACCTTGCGGGTGCAAAAAAAATATTGTTGTAGAGGAGTTATGGTTATAAAGAGAATTTGGAGTAACACCTTCTCGTGTCAATTGGTGAACAGATTAAAACCTGGAAATTGAATTACATTAATTACCTACCACATGGTACCATTTAATTTAATTGCTACAAATACAGTGTATACAATTTGTGAGAACAGAAACACAGAAAGAAATATGAAATTACAGTACTGTATCTTACCTACATTCAGCAGAGTACAGTCATGTTGACAATGTGCAGTAATTACAAGCACCTGTTATTCACACTATGCAGCACTTCACTATTGTAAACTACTTCACTTAAAGAAATCTGAATTGGTAGTCTGTTTGACAGTTTTCTTTACAGAAAGTGAAACACAAAGACCTGATCGCATCGAGGTTCACTCAGTGACTTTCCGGAACATACGGAACACTCGATAGAAAATTCTGCAGGGCTTCACAAGATGCAATAGCTTGTGGAAGAGTAAGCAATGGTTCATTACATCGTTCTTCTCCTTCATGTACCGCCTGGATTCCCTGAATTTCCTCCACAATTGTTTCATCCGCGAGTTCGGAGAACACAAGGATTTCGTCATCAACCGAAAGGTATTCTTCCGCTGCTGGAACATTCTCATTCTCACCAAGCTGTTAGCCGTAGTAAGAAAGAACACTACCCAGTACTTTCACACTCGCGTCATACTCAAAATCGTCGCTGTCAATCTTGAAAATCCTACCTTTCTCCAACAATTCCTCACGGTCTCCGGTTTCACTCATTGCCAGCTTGCAGCTATCATGTCACATGCTTGTTTTATATTAACCTGTTGCGCATTTGACAGATTTATTTCTAAGTTTGTGATAATCCTCTCGACCAAGTTGGTTCTGTAGTACCCTTTAAGACACTTTATTATTCCCATATCTAAAGGTTGCAGGACCAGTAGTTGCTTGTGAGCTGCACAATTATCCACGATGAGTGCGATGTTCCTTTTCTTCTTCATTTCAGCATCCAGTTTCAGAAGCCACTCTGAGAACATAGTAGCGGTCATCCACGCCCTCTTGTTTGCATTGCAGTCAACTAAAATTTGAAATGAGAAAACTTGTATTCAGGTACACTGTACAGTACAGTACACATTTTTTTTAAAATTAGAAAATTTTACAGATGTAATTTTGCAAAGAGTGATTTTAAAATGACTTACCTGGCAAACTTTTAACATTTTTGAAGCATCTAGGCGTAAGACTTCTTCCTATTACGAATGGCCAGAGCTTGTGCATTCCTGTGTGGTTCACACACAGGAGAACAGTTAAACGTTGCTTGGATTTTTTTGCCTCCTGCATTTCTCTCCTTTCAAAGACATGGTTTTCTCAGGGAGAAGTTGATAAAAAATCCCAGTCTTGTCAGCGTTATAGGTATTTTCTGTGCTATTTCTTTCATTGAATTACTTTGCTAATAATCAGCGTCACCTGTTGCAGAAGACTCCTCTTCTCCTTGAATTGATTTAAAAGTTATACCATGACGATGTCTAAACCTAATAAGCCACCCATTGCTGGCTCTAAAGTCGTCTACACCCAGCAGGTTAGCAAACTTTCTAGCTTGGGCACAAAGTAGTTGTCCGTTAATTGGAATATTGAGGGCTCTTTTCTCATTGAACCACTTCAACATTGCAGCATCAACATCGCTGTACATCGCAGTTTTTATGTGCTTTCTTCCAGGATTTACAGCATTTGATTTTAACGTTTCCTCGATTTCTTTTCTTCCAAAATGTATCCACTGTTGAATGTGAAAGGCTACATCTGTTTGTTTCATTCCCCCATCTATTTTATTAATTATCGTTAATTTCTTCTGTAGACTTAGTTGTTTCCGGGAATGTGAAGCCATGCTGTAAAGAATGCATATAGTAATTTACGTACAATACAGAAAAGAGCACTTCAAAACACCTGCGCTACCTCTCCAGGGCGAAACACGACTGCGGCAATGACAACAGTCGCTGGAATGTACGACAATGTGTCAAAACAATATACAGTACAGTACACTAATGAGAGCGCTACGGTTTTTAACAGCTATTCTACAGCTACTGTATTATTGTTTAAATCCTAAAGGTATACATTCCTTCTAGACCTTCTTGGAATTCTATACCTGGTGAATTCCTAGAGTTGCACAATAAACCTACCCTCAGATAAGCAGCTACCGTACAGTATACAGTAATCATTTGCTTCCTTTGCTTATGCAGTTGAAAAGTTTGTTTTTCATTACGCAGTTTCATATGGTCCTGATAATTTTTGTGCTTAAATCATCGTAGTACAGAGGGGATGTTAGGGAACTGAAAAATGGATTGAAGTAGAGAGATTTTTCGTTATAGAGAGTATTGTTGCATCGAGAAAAAAAAACATTGTATCAATGAGTTTTATGCTGGGACCACAATATTTTATCGTTATAGAGGGGATAATTGTATCGATAATCATTCTTTGGAGATTTCACTGTATTTATTTGTGAGTGCTATTTTGGCAGATATACAAGTGTGCCATTGATAGAACGACACATGAATACTGATCAATCTTATGGTGTATTTTATCACATTGTGTACAGGTTTGTTTGGATGTACACTCAGTGTTACTGTGAACTCAGAAAATACACAGAAAAGCCATATAGCCACATAGTTGCGACTAGAAACTACGTGTACCTGCACTGTGCATGATCACTTACTTGTCAGGGATAGCACAAATCCTGTTGGTTTAGACCAACAGTGTAATGGATTGGTGGAGGTTCCTTTCTTTTTTGAGATCTGTGTTTTTTGAATTATAAAAAGGAAATGAGTCCAGGTTATGGGAGACTGATAAGTGAGGTAGTCTTCGAAACTTCTTTATTGTACCTTAATTACACTTGGGAAGTAAAGAGAGTGTTTTGTCAAGGAAAAGCTGCAATAAAACTGCATTTTGGTTTGTGATGTAACAAAAATGTTTTAAAATATTTCAAAATGATTTCATCAGTGGGAGTAGTACTGATTTAGAAAGTCAAAACACAATTTTTTTGTGAATCCATTCTACAAAGTATTTGTGTAAATTATCCATGTTTATTACATTTTCTTCAAATGCCTCTTGGTAAACTGCTCTTCCATGATTATATTCTCTTCAAGTATAGCAGTATTGTCTATATCCTGCTTTTTAATGATTATATTTTATTACCTCTGAATACCGTAAAGAAGGGTTCTTAGCAAAACTGAGGGTGATTAGTTAGAGGTGCATGTCTATATATAAATCTAGATGAAGGAAGGGGTAATGTTTTTTGAAGTATGCCAGTTTTTTCCCTAAGCTGATGTATGGTTACATAGTTACGTTCTTCATACTATTTTGTCGCTGTATTGCTGAGCGTGAAAATTTAATGTGCCAGAAGTGTTACAGTAAGAAAAAGTAATTGTTTGGTCAGATTAAGGAAATTTGTTCTGAATCTTGTTTTAATCCTTTTCCTTATTTCTTCCATTTACCATCTCAGAGTGTGAAGTGATAGGTTGATGTTGCACTACAGTATTTTATATTGATTGAAATGCTCATTTCTTTCAGCGGATATTTAAAGTACTGTGGAGAGATTAATCTCTTTGTACTTGCATTAGAGTTCTAATGTTTAAAATTTCTATATTAAATACTATGGAACATTGTCTGATTAGAAGAGGGAAAAGAAAAGGGCTGTAATAATAAATTTGTTGTAATGATATGTTTTTTAGTATTGAAACTTCATCGGTATGAGCAGATGAAGAACACTGCATAATATACATTGAGCCTTCCTTGCCCTTAAAAAATACTCGTACGATATTTAAACAGTTAGCTCAAAAAACACGTACATATTTCATCACAATAAATCTTGATTGTAATAAATGCAAATGTTCAACCAGTTTTTCTGCTCTTGTTTGTTTAATGGATGTTTCTGTTGGAGAACTGTAAATATATCCTTGCAGTATGATGTAACCATTTCATTAGATTAAATTCCAAACTATCTTCTTTTATCTGTGCTCTTTGAATATTTTCTTATAAATTTGAAAGGATCCATGTAGATTTCCAGGTTTTTAAATGTACATAAATATAATGGTCTCCTTTTCAATGTGCTTGCTGTATTTTTATTGTTCACTAAATGGCTAAATGGCAGTTCCCCTACTCCAATATTTATGCTCGTGTGGTATTTTTTGTGTGGACAGTACACTTCAAGGAGAGAAAATATACTGGCTTACTTCTAACAGTATCCTAGACAAGCAAAACGCTTACAATTGTGTGCTTTCAAGTATTGTTGTTTCTTTTTTTTTTTTTTTTTTTGTATGAGTGACAGTTTAGAAGCCTAATAAATGAAATTCTTTCCATTTTTCCCCACATTAGTAATGTTACCTCTTGTAAAGGCAGCTGTGAATGATGTGAAATAATGCAAGAGAGTAGATATCTAGATATCTAGCTTCACATCCAATGCTAAAGAGTGACAAAAGTCTGGGAATGTGTGTGTGAAAAATAGTTATTATAATACTGAATAATTCACTTATTTTAAAGAAATATATGTTTTTGAATTTGAATGTTTTTTTTAAAAAAAAATGGGATATTTAAACACAGATCTGAAGACAGATTAAAGTGAGATGGACTGGTGAATCAATTTAAATTGTTAAACAGGATCAAGATATGTGTATATTAAGTTTTGATGCCCTGTGTTATTATAATTATTATTTTTTAAATGAAAAATATCTTACTTTTATTTTCTCCCATTAAATTTGGTGTATACATTTTTTTTTTCTTTCTTTAAGAACCATCACATTCCAAAAATTGTATAATGGGACTAAATTTATTTTAGTATAACAAACTTAAGTTATTATTAAGATTACTATTATTTGGAATATAAAAAACAAATGTAAAAAATGTTTGTACTGATCTATTACTATAGAAATAATGATGTATTTGCATGTAAATATTGTATTTTGAATTCTTTTCTAGCAAATCATTTTTATGCCATTGAGTCTTAAGTCTGATTTTCTCAGCATATTTTTTAAAGATTTCCAGCAATTTTTCCTTCCCATATGAATGTAACTTGCATTAATTTTTGTAACTTGCTGTGAAATTGTGTGCTCTGGGAGAAAATATTGTTGGGGACACAGTTGAAGAACATTTTGGTAGATGGCTAATTTTGTGATCAACGAGTTGTAAAGCATCTTTCAGATGGTTTCATTAATAATAAGCTAATGGGATTCAGTCAATGAGCATGTGATTTCTTAATTGTTATATGTATATATATGCACCAGTTTTCTTTATTACCAGAATATATATGAGCACTGTTAATTTTTCTTCCTCTCCCACCACATACTCAATGAAAATGTTAACTTAAAATGCTGTTGGTAATGTCTTGTTTATGAACATTTCACTCATTTGGAAGCCAATAAACCGAAGTTGCTTTAAATTCAATTGTTTGAGTTCTACTTCTTTTCGCATAATGCCTTAGCAGTAAGTGTTCACAGCTGTGTTCTTGAAATCTTTTCAATACTCTCCCTAGAACCTTTTTAATGGGTTCAATGCCCTGCCGTTTTTACAGACCGCCCAGCTAGCAATCCAGATATATGCTAGTTCACAATATTAATACATATTTTAGTCATTAGATATTTCAAATTAAAATATAAATACTGTACAACTGTTCATTTAAATGATAAATCATTATTGTCAGCATAAATGCATCATTTACATTGGAGTTTAAATATTTAGCTTATCGTGTTAGTGTCGTGCGAGAGCAGTTTCTGGATTAGCATGGAATCGCATGTGAGCACTCGGTTCCGCCTGATGTCATAAACCTGTATGGCTACAGCATGGGAAGCCCTGGTGTAACAGGATTGTGATCGTTAATGAGCAGTAGAACACTATGTTCAAAATACTCTCTTATGTCTTATCATGATAAAACTAAAATAGTTCAATTTTGCAGTTAATGTTTAACTGTCTGATATTATTATTAATGACCTGAGGGGAATAAATTGAAATTTTATCATATCCACCTTTTATGTATTATTGCCCGCCCGGCTACTCATTCCTGCCACCCGGTTGACGAAAATTTCTTTGGAGAACACTGCTTTTATTAGTACTAGTATTGGGGGTGCATATAATATTATTAATAGTGTTATGCAGATATCTTTTGGAAAAATATGTACACAGGAAAGACCTGGTAATATTAATTTTAAAAACAGATTTAACCTGTTTTTCCACTTTTGCATAGATGCCCTAATTATATAATCTGAAACAAGAAGATATGATCTAATAAATACTGTTTGTAGTATTGAGACTGATTAACACTTACCAAAAATTTAATTTGTAGTGTTTTTGTTTAGCTGAAAAGGGAAGAAAAATAATGAAGAGGGAAATTTCATGAGGCATGGATATGATAAGACACTCATGAAATAGAACAGCTCTGATGGTGGTGGTTATTTTTGTTTTGAGAGGTATTACAACTAGGTAATTATCCTCTCTGAACAAATTAAGTGGAAAAAATTAAAATAAAACAAAACAATTAATTCAACAGAGCAATTTAAAAATAAATTTAAAATAAAACAAAAGTTACTGTATTAAGCTGAAAAGGTCACAAACACATTAAAAGGGATCTTTCTGAGTTACAGAACACTCAAAATTTACATACCCTTAATTAATTCATACTCTCACATAAAGCGAATGACAAGATAAGCAGTATTTGCGTCATCGGCTAGGATGAGTTTGAGTGTCTCCTGCAGGCCGAGGTTCCGTCTTAGGCAAGAGATCGGAGCACTCTTTTGAGGATGTGGGCCATGGTGAAGTTGGTACCACAAGAACACATAGTGGGGGTCTTCCCTCTTTAGGAGGTAAGAATGCATAGATCTTCTATGACCTATCCTCAGCCTACACAAAATTACAGCCTCCCTCTGTGAAGGCCGGAAAGGGGACTGCCATAAATGGTAGTTGTCTTCTTAATTGCTCTCAGTTTTTTGGGAGTACAGATAGCTAGCCACTCTGATTCCCAGGACACCAAGATGGTTTGTTGTAGCTAAGAACAAATATCCCTAGCAGGTTCATTCACAGGTCTAGGAGGAGGTGGTGGTGGTGATTATTGTTTTAAGTGAAAGTACAACTAGGCAACTATCCTCTATATAACACTAATCAGAGAGAGAAAATGGAAAGGACCCAACGCTTCGAAAAATGAAGGTATCGGGCAAAGGAAGACATGGGCCATGAAGGGCATGAAAATTAAAGACCCCTAAGCCTTGAGTACTCTAATACCTTCATGGTCGGAAAAGAACAAGTGTTGACCAAGGGAGGTCGGGTGGACAGGTCTAGGAGGTAAAAGTATCACTTCCTTTGCAGCTTCATCCATAAGTTCATTTCTAGTAATCCCAACGTGGCTTGGAAGCCACACAAAAGTGATTCTGGTGCCAGCATCACACAATCTGGCTAGGTCATAAATTTGTTGCATCAGTAGGTGTTGCTGGAAGCAGGTGTCAATAGACTGAGGAGAACTTAATGAGTCGGTAAACACGAGAAAGTGGTTTCTTTTGACACACAGTGCAAACTGCAGAGCTTCTAAGATAGTGAAAAGCTCAGCAGTATACACACATATATACATATATTATCGGATATTAAAGAGCATCCCACATTTTCTCCGATATTAGAACCGTCCGTGAAGATATGTCTCGCAGCTGGTTACTGGTGAATGAAGTCCTGGAAATACCTCCGATGAACAGAGTTGTCCGTGTCGACCTTAGGTCCATGGAGTAGATCTGGCCGTATATCTGATCGTTGAACTAACCACGGAGGTACCTCCCTAGAAGTCTACTCAAGACAACCACCGATAGCCACATCTAAGTGGCTAAGTGACACAAGCTAGCAATTCAAATCCCAATCAGCCGTGTGGCCTTTGGCCTGTTTTGGTATTGCGTGGAATTGGGTACTGAAGATACATTGATAACTAGGGTGTAGCGGCATTTCACAAATTTTAGCAGCGTATGTGAGGAGTATAACTGCTGCCTCCTTATTTGCAAAGGTGGAACTCTCACTTCAGCGATTAGGCTGCGAATGGGGCTAGTATGGAAAGCTCCCATTGCTAGCCTAACTCCAGTATGGTGAACACTGTCTGAAAGATTCAGCGTGGATCTTAGCGTACGCCCTCAGCGTGGGGAATGCAGTCGAAGAGTACACCCACAGTATCCCTTGTCTGTAGTAAGAGGCAACTAAAAGGGGTAACCTAGGGATGATGGAGTTAGAACCATAAGACTACTCATGATTAGTACCATCACCATGGGTTGATGTTACTTCCGATTAGTACCATCATGTGAGGAACACCCTGGGTCTACGTTACCTAGGAGCAGTATCATTTTGTGAGGAACACCACAGGTCTGGGCGTTGCCTGTGATTAGTACCATCATGTGCATTCCACTGAGGCGGGGAGCGGGTGCTCATCTGCAGAGACTAACGTCTAGCAGGAATAGGTGCCAAGCGCTGCACTCGAATGGGTTGGTTCCTCTGTGTTTAGAATGGCTCTGCGTTATCTACGAGTAGTACCACTATATGAGGAGCACCATGGATCTAGGTTACCTGTGATTATTACCACTATATGAAAAGCACCATGGGTCTTTTCTTCATATTTAATTTCAAACTTATGTATGATTCTGACACGATATAAATAAATAAAATAACCCTGGGTCCAGGTTACCTGTGATTGTTACAATTATATGAGGAGCACCATGGGTCCAGGTTACCTGTGATTATTACCACTACGTGAGGAACACCACGGGAATGTGCAAATATTCATTTATAGGAAGGGGAGTTAGGGATTGGAATAACTTACCAAGGGAGATGTTCAATAAATTTCCAATTTCTTTGAAATCATTTCGGAAAAGGCTAGGAAAGCAACAGATAGGGAATCTGCCACCTGGGCGACTGCCCTAAATGCAGATCAGTATTGATTGATTGACATGATTGACATTGCTGTGATTAGTACCACTGTGAGTAACACCATGGGTCTGCATTGCTTTTGAGTTATACTCTTATGTGAGGAACACCAAGGGTCTGTGTTACTTGTAATGGCATTATGCGTGATATACCATGGGTCTACGTTACCTGTAATGAGGAACACCATGAGTCTACTTTACCTGTGATTAATACCACTATAAGAGGAACTCTATGGTTCTGCCTTACCAGTGATTAGTACTATTAAAAGGGGCCGGTGTCCTGGATTTGGAATAAAAGCTTCCCAGAAAATAAGTCATTGTGAATTGGATCTGGAGATTGTTTTGGATTCATGGTCATTTTTCATCATCATTCTTTTTAGATTCTAGTCAGTGGATAGATTTTGAAATTTTAATTATCTTTTCATTGTGTTGCACTCCGGACCATTAATGGCTGATGACCTAGCTGTTAGGTCCCTTTAAACAGCAAACATCATCATAAGTCATCAGATCTTTATGCTAAACCATACGCCTGGTCTGTTTGGGAGAGGACTGTTGCCGTGTAAAAATGTAGCAACACCGCACGGTCAGCACCCCACAAGGTGCCGCTGAGAATCTTAAGCAAGTTCAGTCTCTTCGTGCAGGCAACCTTCAGCTGACGGATGTAGTGCTGCCATGTTAGTCTCTTATCAAAATGGAGATCCCGGAACCTGCAGATGTCCACCACTGGTAAGACATTATTCTGCAAGCGGAGCTCTGGTTCAGGATTCAGAAGCCGACGTTGACAGAAGTATACAACTGAGGTTTTTCACTGCTGAAAATTGAAAAATATGCTTCAGGGCCCATCTGTCAACTCGGTTAATAGCTTGTTGTAGCTGTCTCTCAGCAAACACCAACCTTTCAGTGATGTAATGTTGACCTAATCGTCTACATGCAGCGATGGAACAACTAAGGGCCAGCAGTGGCAACTATGTTGTTGAAATCAATTGCAAACAGTGTGACACTTAGCACAGATCCCTGTGGTACTCCATTTTTTTAAATGTAATATTGAGAAAATGCATTCCCTACTTGGATTTGAAGGAGGCAGAGGGATGGGAAGTTCTCAATAAACGTTGGCAAATTTCCCCCAAATCCCCACTGGTGTAGTGTGGAGATAATCCCGTATCGACATGTAGTGTCGTAAGCTTTCTCCAGTGAAAGGTCTCTTGAATGCCGCTCTCCAGTGTGACCAGATGGTGGGTGGCAGACCGATCAGAGCGAAAACCACACTGGTAGATAGTCAAGAGACCTCTCTCTTTCATGGCCCACACAAGTTGTTGGTTCACCATCTTTTCAGATAGCTAACACAGGCATTTTGGCTTATAATTATCTAAAAGTTTTGGATCTTTACCTGGCTTGGGAGTTGGTATTACAATTCCATCACACCAATTAGATGGAAACATTCCCTCACTCCATATTCTGTTGAATAGGGTGAGGATATCATCGAGACATCATTCACTCAAATGTTTAAGCCTTTGATTGTGGATTTGATCCGGTCCAGGAGACTTGTCCCTGCACAGCGCAAGTGCTCTCCGTAATTCCCATTCAGTGAAAGGCACGTTTATAGGAATGCGAAGCGTTAGAGGCAAAGGAGAGGTGGTGTGCCTCTGCTTCACGCTTAACAGGCAGAAATGTAGTCATATCTCCCAGAGCTGGACGTATCTGCAAACTGTGACGCAATGTGATCTGCAGTGGCTGAATATCAATCAGTCACTTCTGATCTGCATTTAGGGCAGTCGCCCAGGTGGCAGATTCCCTATCTGTTGTTTTCCTAGCCTTTTCTTAAATGAAGGAATTGTAACTATCTCCAATCATGGAGATTCTGGGGACTGATGGCAAGTTCTGCACTGTGACAATACGGGAGAGTTTTGTCCACACTAGTGATGATGGAGTATGTGCCATCATGGAATAGACATACTTTTCCCATGTAGCTTTCTTACTTTCTTGAATGAAAAAACTGGCTTTAGCATGCAGATGCTTAAATGCGATATGATGAGCCATCGCAGGATTCCGACGATAATGCTTAAAAGCCCATTGGCGATTATGTATAGCTGCTGCAATTTCATTTGTCCACCATGGGACCTGTTTCCAGTTAGGGATACTGGATGAGGAAATAATTGTTTCCTCTGCAGCAGCCAGAATTCCAGTTGTAATGGAAGAAACATGGTTACAGCTTATAAATCTCATGTTTATTCCGTATTGGCTCAACACAACTAAGGTTAAGTTAAGAGTAAGTTCCCACCTTCCAATACTTAACAATTTCTATATAATAGACTTATTAATTACATAATATAATCCATATAACCTCTAGTACATGTTTCGTTCCGATATGGAACATCTTCAGCTAAAATTGGTAAAATGGCAAGACAATTAAAATACATTGATGTTAAGATGATACATAAGCTAAAAGATATGATAAAATGGCTCGAAAATTAAAACATATGATAAAGATGATGAGATAAAGTTCATTCATGTTGGTTAAAAACACAACAAGTCAGTTTTCAAGTGGCGAATTAAAAACAGCGATAAGGTTCTTCATGTTGGAGGCGTGTACATTTTGTCGATCTTGAAAATAAATTGAAGAATACAGGATTTTCTTATATGTGATTTATCGGGGAAATCTTGATAAAATAACCGTAGTTGAAGTTGAGTTTGGTAGGATTATTAAAATGTGTCTGAAACGAGAAAAGGAGAAGTGAAATAGAAAATATTTTGAGGAGAAAACCTTGTTAAAAATGTATGTTCGCGAGAAAGAAGGATAATAGAGTTGATTACCTTAAAGACAATCTTGTCGTATTTAAGGTAATCAACTCTATTATCCTTCTTTCTCGCGAACATACATTTTTAACAAGGTTTTCTCCTCAAAATATTTTCTATTTCACTTCTCCTTTTCTCGTTTCAGACACATTTTAATAATCCTACCAAACTCAACTTCAACTACGGTTATTTTATCAAGATTTCCCCGATAAATCACATATAAGAAAATCCTGTATTCTTCAATTTATTTTCAAGATCGACAAAATGTACACGCCTCCAACATGAAGAACCTTATCGCTGTTTTTAATTCGCCACTTGAAAACTGACTTGTTGTGTTTTTAACCAACATGAATGAACTTTATCTCATCATCTTTATCATATGTTTTAATTTTCGAGCCATTTTATCATATCTTTTAGCTTATGTATCATCTTAACATCAATGTATTTTAATTGTCTTGCCATTTTACCAATTTTAGCTGAAGATGTTCCATATCGGAACGAAACATGTACTAGAGGTTATATGGATTATATTATGTAATTAATAAGTCTATTATATAGAAATTGTTAAGTATTGGAAGGTGGGAACTTACTCTTAACTTAACCTTAGAAACATGGTTGTCAACAGACTCCAGCATATCATTGGCCTTCACTGCACGTTTGGAAAATTCTGGCAAATTTGCCCGCCGAAGTAACCAACGCTTACATACTTTGGACTGTCTGTGATTCAAGAGCATTAAGTATTGGGAAGTGGTCAGTATCACAGAATGTTGTTGTGCAAGCTTTACCACATAGTAAAGGACTATCTTTTCACAAAGTTCATGGAGACACACTTACAAATGGAAAATTCTAAGTTCCATGGAGGGAATTAGATACTTTTCACCCATAGAGCATGTCAAAAACAGATCAGATGTAAGGCTTTTCAGGCGTTTGGCAGCCGCAGGTTTTTTGTTGGGTTCCAAGGAAGAAATAGTAGATGGCGAGACCAAAAGAATGGCCTTCCTCAGGTAGTGTTCTGTCACCTGTCCTCTTTAACCCTCTTAGTCGCTGTGGACTATTCTCAGAAACTTAATGAAACTTGCCAGCGTCACTCTGAGACGCTTCGTTTTGTTATTTTTTGATAAGCTTCAAGACCAAAAATGGCCGTCTAATCTTGGCATGACCATTAAAGAGAGTTCAAGCTACCATGTTCTGACAACATTCTTTTGTTTTCTATCACCGGGCGAGTTGGCCGTGCGGTTAGGGGCGCGCGGCTGTGAGCTTGCATCCGGGAGATAGTGGTTTCAAATCCCATTGTTGGCAGCCCTGAAGATGGTTTTCTGTGGTTTCCCATTTTCACACCAGGCAAATGATGGGGCTGTACCTTAATTAAGGCCACGGCCGCTTCCTTCCCACTCCTAGCCCTTTCCTGTCCAATCGTCGCCGTAAGACCTATCTGTGTCGGTGAGATGTAAAGCCACTAACAAAAAAAAAAAAAAAAATCTGTCGATAATCTCAAGCAATATTTATAATTCCTTGACTTGTTTACATGCGACTCGTAAAAGCATGGCGTCAAAGTGTGGGAAGAGAGGAGGAAATTAAAGAACCTATGAGTCCAGGAACTATTGTGGAGCCTATGCAGGATTGTCCACGTCAGTATTCCTTTCTTTAGTATCAACATCATCACTATCACTTGCTTGATTACATACAGTCACATCCTGTGCAGGTAAGTTCATTGTCCGAGGCGAAATCGGCACTTGAAGCATCACAAAGATCGGAATCAGTCCACGTAATCTGAGAGGTTACCACTTGACTCACAAAATCATTAGCTATATGGCTGTTTATTTTCACTGTCATCATTTAATTGTGTTTACTAGTGTAATTACAATTGTTGGTGTACTTTTTCAATATCCTAGATTTTAGAATTTTGGATTTTTGACACCTCTGCAGATATTTTTTGCCATCCTGTGGGTGAGGGACATAGACGAAGAATACATCCACGTATCCCCTGCCTGTCACAAGAGGCAACTAGAAGAGTTGACCATGGGATGATAGAATTAGAACCATGAAACTACTTGTGATTAGTACCATCACGGGGAGGAACACCATGGGTTGCATTTACTTGCAAGTAGAACCACTATGTTAGTTACATAATACTGTAGGTTTATGATTAGTAGCAGCAGAGTGTGGTTGACTGTGGGTTTACACTACCTGTGATTAGTACCACTATATGCGGAACACCACGGGCTTACGTTGCCTGTGATTAGTACCATTATGTGAGAAACACCACAGGTCTGGGCGTTGCCTGTGATTCTTCTTCTTCATCATCCATTCCCTTTTCCAGATTCTCTCTGGGTAGGGTAGTGTACCAAAGCCCTCCTCCTTACTCGTTCTTTTTACCATTCTTCTTCTAGTACTTTATTGCTATCGACTCCTCTGTTTGCAATACAGTCCACAACAGAGCTCCTCCATCTCACTCTAGGCTGTCCCCTAGGCCTCATTGCAGTCTCTGTATCCATGAATGTTCTCTCTGGTATTCTCTCTCCTGGCATTCTCATCATGTGTCCAGACCATTTTAGCTTTGCTATATCAATCTCTTCTTGAAGTTTACACACTCCCACACTTCTCCTTATTTCCTCATTTCATATTCTATTTCGTCTTTCCCTGAATGTTCCTCAAGAACCTCATTTCAGCTGCTTGTATCTTACTTTGGTTCCACTTAGTCAACGTCCAGGCTGCTGAAGCATAGGTCGGTATAGGTTTATAATAGGACGAACCTTCTGCACTTTATTGGCACATCTTTGTTCCATACAAAGTCTCTCACATACTAGTAGAAACTTGCAGATGCTGTATTCTTAAATTAATTTCTCCATCCAAATTTTCATCTTGTGACATCATGCTGCCCAAATATTTAAAATTTTCACTACTTCAAAAGGTTCATTTCCTATTTTTATCACTCCCCTGGATTTTCTGTTACCTCTCGTCGTGATCAAAGTCTTGCTTTTCGCAGTACTAATCTTCATTCCAAAATTTCTTATCTCCTCATTCCATAAATCAACTTGTGTTTGTACTTCCTCTTCATTATCTCCCCAAACTACTATGTCATCAGCAAAGAGCATAGACTTTACTTGCTCGCCCATCATCTTCTTCTTGATATCATGTAGAATTCTGTCTTGTGGTTAGTACCACTATTTGAGCGACACCGTGGGGTCTGCATTGCCTGTGATTAGTACGCACTATCTGTGGAACACCACGGGAATTCCGGCGCCTGTGATTTGTATATCTGTGGGGAACACCACGGGTTTGCATTGCGTATGATTGGCACCATTATATGAGAAACACCATAGGTCTTGAGTTACCTGTGCGACGTAAATACATGTGAGTAGTAACATAATGTGTGGAACACCGTGAGTCTATGCTACTTTTGATTAGTACCGCAACATGAGAAATACCATGGTTGTACTTTACTAGCGATAAATGCCATTATGAAGGGCAGTTGACCTGGATTATGGACACCTTTAGACAACAATCATCATCGATTCAGGATTGTGCTTTGGAAGCAGTCCCTTGGTCAGTAAAACTATTGTTTTAAGATAGTTTCTGGGTAGGTGAGGCATTGCGGGTTGGATCCACTGAGTGTTTTAAGTTCATAAACATTTGTCATCGTCTTTTTGAATTCTAGTCAGAGGATCGATTTTGGAATTATTTTTAACTTTCGGTATTGTGAGTTGGATCTGCTGATTATTTTAAATTCATATTCATCCATTCATTCTTCTTCATCACGTTTTGAATTCTGGTCAGTGGATGAATTTTTGACTTTTAAATTGTCATTGCATTTCTTCTCATTTCGTACCATTAGGGGCCGATGATGTTAGGCCCCTTCAAACAAATATCATCATCATTAGATGTTTTTTGAACAAACAAAATGCATTTCTTGGTTCTTGTATTTCGTATGTGTGCCCTCCAGTGTTCATTTTTACTCCATTTGTAAGTCTATGGTAAAACGAATAATCAAATTTTCCCACTTTTTTGGTGAATAAATTATTTTAATTAATAAATAACCTGAGGAATAAATTTCATAATGATCTGAAATATATCCTGAATTTAGGTGACTATGTTTTGCACTCCCTGATTTTCACTTTCATATCTTTAAAAACAGAGGAGTTACGTTCTTTTTTTTTTTTTTTCTGAAAGGCTATTTTTTCCATTTAAACAGCCTGGCACTTTGAGATCTTATCTTTACATTTTCCCATGGCACTAAAAGTGTTAACATATATACAAATGACCAGCCACGACTCCCTCTCACTGGGAGCTTCATTTATGCCGATGATCTGGCTTTGGTTGTCCAAGGTGACGAGTTCCAGACTGTTGAAGGGATAATGGTTTCCTCACTTGAAGAACTATCGACTTATTGTAAGAAAAACCGGTTAGTTAAAAACCCTGCTTAAGACCCAGGTGTGTGCATTTCATCTTAGGAATCTGGAAGCTGACAGGCATTTGATTGTGGAGTGGGAGGGGAGGTGATGTTTTTTTTTACCAAAGTACCTTGGAGTCGCCCTAACATGCATGAATACTGGACAGTATCCTTCGTAAACTTTGCTCAACCAAGTACGGTCCTCATCCAACATTACTGAGGGCATCTGCTTTGACTCTCAGTTTCTCTGTAGCAGAATACGCAAGCCCTGTTTGGTTTAATTCGGCTCATATAAAGCGGGTGGATGTAGCTTTGAATGAAATCTGCAGAGTAGTTACAGGATGATGGAAAGCAACCCCTACTGAGAAACTTTACTGTCTGGCTGGGATCCCCCCCCCCCCGATATTTGGGGGAAGTGGCGCAAGATATGGGAGGACAAAGGTGGAGAACAATAGGAGACTCATGCCATTTGGTCTTTGACAGCCTCCTAAAAGATTAAAATCAAGAAAGAGCTTCCTCTATGTCTCTGCCACTTTAAACAAATCACCAGCAACAGTGGGCCGAAACATGTAGCGAAGTAGGACACAGCATCTTTCGGAGTGGATGGTACCTCATGAATCTTCACCTCCTGGACATCAACTCAGCTGGGCTACTTGGAGGCTGCTTAATCGTTTGAAGAGTGATGTTGGAAGATCTAGGGACAACCTAAAGAGTTTAGAAAAAAACAGACAGAACTTTGTGATTGCAGGGAAATACAAACTACCCACACATGTATAACTATCAAATAAGCCCTGTCCAGTGTACGCTTCAAGACCTTGTTAAAGCGACGAAAGAGGGAAGTGCTGTTTCTGATTATTGGATGGGCTCAGTGTGACTGCACAAAATATATATCTGTTAAGGGCCATATGTTTTGTATAATTGTAACATGTAGTTTATGTATATTTGTATTGTGTCAGTGCTCTTGACTCAAAATAATAAGGAGAATAGGAGAGGAATTATCCACCTTTCAATACAAAATTAAATAGAATAACTAAAAATTACACCGTTTCATTTGTATCGTTGTCAAGGAGAAGCGGCGTGAAGGAAAGGAAATACTAGTGCGTGATATATCTGTCTATAAAAAGAACTAAGTTTCTTTTGTGGGTTCTGGGGAGTATTTCTGTCCTTATTTTGTGAGCTAAGTTGTGACAGTGTTATCTAGTGTATCTGTGGTCGTTTAATGGTGTTTTAGGACCATATTTATCTTTATTTTTGTGCCCTAAGTGTCATCCATCTTGTTTATTACTACAATCAATCCACAGATATTACTATTTAGAGGGTAACTCGTTTATATTTGATCATTAGCTTTGCCCTAACTGGCACCCATTTTGTTTCGTTTGTCGTCGTAGACACTGTCACTTAGAGAATTTTCAACATGCCAGAAATAGCTACACAGAGTGATCTAAAGGGTTTTTGCAGAACCTGCAAAAACAATTTTGATAGTGATTGCTATTCGGTGGAATGCTAAGGATGCAAAACTTGGCATCATAAGAAATGTGCTGGTTTAACGCAGGGGGAATTCAACACTTTAAAGCTAACTAACTGCAAATTGACATAGGTATGTGATGAATATAAAGCAAAGATGAAAAGCTTGGGAAATTATGAGAGCACTCTGTTCAGAATGATGAAAGATATGGAAGATATGAAGCAATATATGAAGTTGATATTCATAGAGAACAACTCCTCAAGAAACCACGGAAGGGAGGCAGATGTAGATATAGGGAAGAACATAAGTGAAAAGGAGACCAGGCCAGAGGACGAAGTAGCGCACCCCCCGCAAGATTGCAGAAACAGCGTGAATAATGAAAAATGATCATATATCTCCCCAGCTGAGCAGATAATTATAAACACGTCCGCTGTAGCTACTAAGATCAACACAAATGAAAAGAAAGGGAAGGGCGATCATGATAAGTCATGGAAAAGTGGAAATCAAGACGGAGCGCAGATGAAGGAGGAAGTTTACCAGGTGGTGGAAGAAGATAACAGTAGTTTTAAGCCTGACGCAAGCAAAGGTAGAAATAGGATTGTCTCTCAGATGACGAGACAACTTAGACCAACACCCAGACAAGATGCTAACAAAGTTCAGAAGGGAGTCATCAGATGATGGGCAAGGAAAGATACAGACGACTATACAGATGCAGTCCCGCATGAAGTTACCACTTTACAAAGGTGAATATCTTGTAATGAAGTTACCGTGCGAAGAGAGGGCGACACTACCCCCTGGAGAAGCGATGGGAGGGAACCTGCAAAAGCTGAAAATACCAGACTCAAAATGACACAAAGAACACAAAGAGGGACAGCTATAACATCCAAAGGCAACTTAAAACTAAAGGCAGCAGACAGGATGGCTTGGATTTATATAGGACGAGTACACCAGGACATAATCCAAATGATGTAATCGACTACTTGGTGGACAAGGGGATCAAAGATGGAGTTAAATATGAAGAACTCCGAACCAAAGGAGAAAATAAAGCCTTCAAGGTCGGAATTCCTCTAAAAGCAAAGATAAAGTGTACGAGCCAGCTTTCTGGCCAACGGACGTAATTTTTCGGCCCTTTCGTTTCAGCTCAAATAGGCAGTAAAACTTCATGGCAAATGAGTGACTCAGAAGTGAAGCTATTACTATGGAACGTTGAAGGCCTGTTAAATGTAGCCAACTTAGAGCCAGAGGATATTTTTGATCGCTATGATGCAGTGATAATGTTAGAAACCTTCCTGGCCTCAGAGTGGACAGCAAACAAGCATTACACAGTTAACGTACTAGCAAAACAAGGACTCACAGGAAGACCAAAAGGAGGAATCACATGCCTCCTCACGCTGAAATTCATGCCGCTTAAAGCTATACATAGAACTAATAATGTCTTAGTAGTAAAAACTAAACTGTGTATTTTCATTTGTGCGTACTTCCAACCGGACTTCAACTCTCTCCAAATGATAGATGAAATAGACATAGCCTTGAGTACAACAAACAGAAATGATGGCATCATCCTTGCGGTGACTTCAACTGCAGAGTAGATGTTCCTTCGCAAAAATCAAGAGAAGTCTTAGAATACTTGGAAGAGGGAGGATTATCCATGGTTAATAGAAGCGAAGACAAAACATATATGTCATAATGGCACCAGCACCATAGACCTGATCTTTACAAACCTGGTTAAACTAAAACAAATAGGACAGAACATTATCCTAAACCCAATAAGGAAACATCAGATGGTAGAAACCATGCTTCTGATTAAAGGTGATTATGATCGAGAGGAGATTGAAACCCGTAGGATATCGAGGAAATTCCTCCAGCACGAAGTATGTGAGACAGATAACCAGGCAATTGTGAAGATGGTGGTGGAAGGCAACCTGGAGGAAGCGGCCAACAAGCTAGAGGATTTACTACAAGGCACAGATATTTCAGAGCCTACATTTAAAAGGAAAGCAAAGCCTTGGTTTAAGAGAAATTGCTACATGGCAAGAGAGACTGCACTGAAAGTGCTGCACGCTGCCCTTAAAGCCCCAAGCACCAATCTACTGGAAGATTACACCAAGAGACGGACCTATAAGGCACTTATAAAGCAGGAGAAAAAGCTACTTCAGAAACAGGAAGAACAAAGATTGATAGAAAAAGCAGAGCAATGGCCGTATAAAGCTCTTAACCCAAGACGCCCAAAATATCCGCGAAATATTGCTATTGAGGTTTGGGAGAATCATGTGGGCCATGTATTAAGTACAAGAGACAGACGTCCTTGCAGTATTCTAGCTCAAACATCCACGGGAGAAGACGACCTAGACACTGAACGGTTTACATTCAAGGAAGTAGAAGATGCTATAAACAGCTCCAAGAATAATAAGGCTTGCAGTCCGGATAATATCTACAATGAACATATCAAAATTGCTTTCCCGACACTAAAAGAAGCAATAACATATGTCTTGAACGAATGCCTTAAGCAAGGAACGATTCCAAGCAGCTGGAGAAAGTCCACAGTCAAAATGATATATAAAGGAAAGAGAAGCACTGAAGATCCAATTGCTTATAGAGGCGTCGCTCTCGAATGTACGATGCTAAATATCCTAACAAAACTCTTATGTCAGCGCCTGACTAGAGAAGTCGATTCCAAACTACCAGAAGAACAATTTGGTTTTAGAAGAGGGAGGAACACGATTCAGGCCATCAAGTGTCTACTGGATATTGAAGCAGGTACAACTAGAGCGGGAGGCAAGCTGTACACCATTTTCGTCGACTTCTCCAAAGCCTTCGACTCTTATCAGCCAAAAAATCATAATGGAGAAACTAGACAGATTAATGAGAAGTAATACAAGTCTCAAACGCCTAATTCAGAACATACTGGCCTCAAACTGCATAGAAATTAGTGACGAAATAGTGAAGTCCAACCCAATTCAACAAACCACCGGTGTATTACAAGGGGATCCACTAAGCCCAATACTATTTATAAGCATATATATATATATATATGTATGCAGACGATATCGTGATTGCCTCGAGGTCCAGCGAGAAACTGCAAGAGTCACTTTATGCGTTGGTGAAGTGGACAGAAGAGAATAAACTTCAGTTAAATGAGGAAAAGACAGTATCAATGACATTTAGGAAAGGAGGTAAAGCATCAGAGTTTCATATACATGGGAGACCTCTAAAGAATATATCAAACTTAAAAGTATTTGGGAGTCACACTACAAACTAGAGGTAATGTTTTCTCTACCCACATCAATGGGAGGACAAATGCAGCAATCAGAGTCATCAACGACATACAGAGTTTGAATGAGTTGTCTATCAAAACAGCCCTGAAATTATTTGACCTCAAAGTGTCATCAGTGATCACCTATGGATTAGAAATTGTATGGCCGCATCTAAAAATGAAACAGTCCGAACAACTAGAAAAAGTGAAAGCTATGTTTCTGAAAAAGGCACTATGTGTCTCGAAGTATACGCCTTCAAGGTTTATATACGAGTTAACTCGCGAACCTTTCTACGTACCGGTAGAGGATCTCCGTTGTCACCTACCGCTACCAACTACACCAACATATCTACAGTCATAAAGAAATTAAGAGCAAAGAAGAGAGACATACGGAGCGAATTTTATTCGACGGACGCAATGATTTACAAAGACTGGCAAGGAGGAGGATATGAGCTCAGACACTTGATTACACGATTTGCAATACACGGATTTCATTGTAAGCTGTGTAAAACAAAGAAATTCCATCAACCAGACACGGACTGTGTATGTGAACGTTGTGGTAAGAGCTGTGAACGTTGTGCCCGTTCGCGTGTTTAAATGTGCCCATTCACACGTCCACGACAGATTACAAAATGGCGCCGACCTAAGGTATGGGCCTTGTAATCTAAAGCGAGCAAGGAATAGTCGCCTGCTACGATGTCTCAGAGGGCCATATACTTCATAGAATGATCGTGTATTCGGGTAAGACGGACAGTGGACGGTGCACAGTATTGTTTCCAAAAAAAAAAATAGAAAAACATCTTTATTGAAAATCTTCATCTTGAAATCTGCACGGCCTCGAGAGCGGACGATATCACCGTAATCGTAATATTTCATTTGGAGAAGCAAAGGATTGCGTATTAAGGAAAAGAAGGAATACAACTATTGAATGAGAATAAAGTATCAGTCTTCACCAAAATTCAAAAAAATCGGTTAAGACGAAAATATAAGTATTGAAGTCGTTACGCAGAAATTACGAATACGACGAAGAGCTACAAAGGAAATTATATTAAAAATTAAGGATAAACGTCGTCAAAGAAGAATAGAATAATGGCAGAATATCGTAATATTATTAGCTTCAATTTTGAATCTGTCAAGAAGATGATCAAGATGATGCACTGAACTCACATGATGGACCGACCTGGGAACAATTCATCTTGCCAGACGACCAGGAAATGACCAGGAGATGTCAAGGAAGGCGACGGGTAACCTGATAGAACTACCAGAGCATTGGAGCGGAGGACGTTCCAGATGACATACTCGTGATCAAACCGAAGACCCATCTACATCCAATGGGAATGGAACAGCTGGACCAGGGACAACTTAGAGCGAGCTAAGTCATTCATAACATTTTATTGCATAATTTTTGGTTTGCTTACACATGTACCTTAGGTATGTACTGATGGCAAATTGTAGACCGATAATTTGGCAATGCAAGTGTTGATTATCAACTAAGTGTGAGATAATTAAGTCTTAGTTACGAGTGAATAACATAGCAGAAGTTTTTGCTATATCGACGGAAATACTTGTAGGAAGCGTGAGGTTTGAAGAGAAATATGAAACAATTGATTGAATTGACATAATAAGAGATTATAGAGTTTTCATTGATGTAATGCAAAAAGTTCACGTCACGAATGGTTGTGCGCAGTGTTGTAAGATACATGGAATTACGCATTTGTTTGGTCCATAATTAGGGCAATGAACTCGTCTGTAGGTTAAGTTGATCTGCGACTTGTATATTTTATTAAGAAGCAGTGTGGTATTTTTAACGTAATCGTCAAGTTGGGAAACGCGATATATAATTATGGAGGCTACGGTGTTTATATCAGATTGATATTGTAATGAGAATATGAATATGAGATTGGAGGAAAGTTACGAGTTGTACATTGTGAATTGGGAAGGTTTGTACGCAATGCAGGACCATCGTGTATCTGCACGTTAAGTTTGTGCCACACTACAAGTGAATTTTATGTTTTATTTGCGTAAGAATGCCCACACCGCAGGAGCTGCACAAGCCAAGGTACGAACTGGATTTATTTGTATAGAAGTAAGCTCGTGACGTAATTACATTTCAGTGTAGATGTTTTATAATGTATATTAGAATTCTTCGACTTTTAACAGCTGTAGTTAACCAGAAACAGTACGACACCGATATATATATATATGAGATTATGCTTTTCCAAACCTCGCAGCAAAGCGCTTCCATGTTAATTGCAAGAGAGTAATGTAGCTTGCATTGGGGTTGAATGTTATTGAAATATAACTACTTAATAGGACATTGAACCGATAAGGGCATGTGTGGGACAGCCAAAGATTATGCTGAAGTTAGATAGATAGTTAGATCAGTTAATATTCTCCGTTTAAAAGTACATTTTTTTTAACGAATTTCAGCTAGGTAAAGGCTAGAGTAGGAGCCGTATTTAACAGGCACTAGGAAAGAATGCCTTAGTTCATAAGTAGTTTTCAAAGCACAACGAGATCCTTACAACAAAGTCATGACTTCGGATTTTATTAAAATTTAACTTGAAACATTCAGATTTATTTTCGAATACCGATAACTCAAATTAGATTTACTTAGACGAATTCCAATTTATTCACACTAGACTTATTGGTGTTTTTGTGATGCATTGCGGATGGATATTATATCCATGTGAGATTGCTTAAATAAGACTAAAGAAAGTGGACTTTCGAAATGAGTTTATTGTGTCGATGTGTTTACTTACATTTCAAATGCGAGGTGGAACTCGAATAGGACCAGTGATCTGTTGTAAATATGTAATTTTAGAATTTCAATTTCACAAAGGAACTGATCATTTATTAATTTAAATACTGAATTCTATTTTCTTGTTTATCATACGAGCCAGCGCTGACTCATCTTCTCAATCATATTACTAGTTAATTTAAATACTGCGTTACATAATGTGGAAATTGGTAATTTAGTATTTATTAATAAATATTTTGGTATTTTTCTACAATTGCTGGAGTCAAGAGTTCTTTAATTATTTCCTAGATTGTAAGTTAATGTATAGCGATGTAAGATATGGTGCAATTAAGTAATCATTTAACCATGGCAAATTTCTTGAGGTCGAAACTTAAAAAGGTAGTCGGCGATGATTATTATAATGTCGTGAGTAACGTTGGGTGACATCCGTGGGTCGGATTTCTCTTGGACTCACGTTAAGCGTACTCTACAGTAGGATTACATGTCCTACTAGCCATAATTAAACCCTGAGGTATCCGCTGAGCAACTCCATTGCGTCAATTTAGGCTGTCTATCGACAAGTTAGAAAATGGAGGTATCGGGCAAAGAATGTTTAACCCGTTGGTTGCATTTAATCGGTCGCCCTATGTGGTGCCACAACATCTGATAGAGGCAACAGCAAAGGTTCCACCTACCTGTGGGTTACATTTAATTGGCTGCCCAATCGTGGGGCCTAACTGAAGAGAAATACTTCGCGGCCACATTTAATTGATGCACAACCGTGAGGCTATTTAAGAGAAAAACACCGCGGGATAGCACATTAAGTTGTCGCACCAACGTGAGTAGTAGAGAAAGACACCGTGCGAGTATAATGCATTGAATTGGAGCACCAACGTTGACAAGAAGTGAAAGACACCGCGGGACCGGCGAGAAAGAGATTGAATATTAGAATAATTTAGCTAGCTCCTATACTGTGACCGTGAAGAGAAGTCGCCGTGGGAATGTATTGTCATGGAATACAATAAGTTCAGATAATATTGATCAACATAAATAATAATATGTAGAGGTATTGTATGGAAAGGATTTATTAGGTTTGTAATATTTGCAAGATATATGACGAGGATCTGTGAAGGAGAAGGAGGTATAATATATATGAGTATAAAGTTATATTAAGCGAAATGGTCAATGTTGAGGAGTGATTGAGGTTTGTTAAATATTTATTTTCTTCTGGTCATGTTAATAATATGAGTTAATTTTAAGTGTTTTTGTTTTAAATATATTGCATATGTTAAATACTATGTAGGCTTGTGAATACTGTAGGTTGGTTGGATGCCACATAGTAACAATTTGTTTTCTTCTTTGAGATCAGTTCCGGAGTGAATTCAAAATGATAAAATCCGAACTCATGGTCTAGTTGTTCATGGTCTACCTGGTAGGATGATGTTGTTTCCAGCAAGGTCCATCCATATCATATGTGATTGAAACCAAGAAACTTTAAGCTAGTGCACGATAGTGACATAAGAGACTATTTTAGTATAAGTAGTTTAAGGAGTTGTGAATTGTGTTATATATATGTATGTGTATTTATACCCTGTGAACTTGGAGTATTGCTAGGAAACTTAGAGTACCTTAGGAAAATTGAAAAATTTTTAGGAATTTAAAGAAAGCATAATAGCATAAATAGAATTACTTAACGGAATTATGGCGATGCAAGGAAGAGTACAGACCAGAAGGGGACAGGAAGAAGAGATGAGAGAAATACAGGAGAGACACGACGGAACCCCGATATGGTTCTTAGAGTATTTGAAAAAGCAGGAAGAAGAAAAACAGAAGGAGAAAAAGGAACGCGAAGAGAAGGAGAAAAAGCAGGAAGAAGAAAAACAGAGGGAGAAAAAAGAACGCGAAGAAGAAAAACAGAGAGAGAAACATGAACGTGAGAATGAGAAAATAAGACAGGAAGAGGAGAAGGAAAGAAGACGAGCAGAAAAGGAACGAAGATTAATAAAATGGCAACAAAAACAAGTTGAGGATAGAGGAAAGGAAATACAGGAATTATATAAGAAACAGGAAGAGTGGCAACTGAAGCAGAAGGAGATTATGGAGGAAATCGTTAGCAGAATAGAAAGCGAACATAAAGGGATGATTCAAGAATTAAAAGGGAAACAAGAAAAGATGACTGAAGAATTTTTTGGAGTTAGGAATGAAATACAAGGTTTGCGTGCCGAGTTGACCGAAACCATGGAAAATAAAAACCAAGAGATGCGAGAGGAGATAAACAGAATGAGGACAGAAGTGGCACAGAATCCGAATATCATCACAGCACTGGTGGATGAAGAAATTGCCAAACTGAATGACAAGCTAGAAGAAATCAAAGGCACTAATGAGAAGAAATGGGAAGAGGTAAACGAAATAAAGAAGAAGATAACAGAAGGACAGGAAACTATCAAGAGATTAGAAGATGAGAAGATAAGTGAAATAGCGAAAGGCATGGAAGGTCTAAGCCTGAAACAACAAGACTTAGTAGGAAAATTTAACCGAGCTTCAGATCAGGTGGCCGACAAAATAAATGAACTGAAGGAGAAAATGGAAACTGATAAGGCTGATTCAGAGCGGAAGATGGAGAAGACCGATGAGGAAATGAAACAAATAAGGAAAGAACTTCAGGAGATGAGGGTAGAAAACCAATCGGCGAAATCCGTGTTTTCGAACTCAAGTGAACGGCAAAGAGTTATGGAAACACAAGTACAGGAAAGAGAAAACACACCTTCAGTAATGATCGATTCGAACAGGCGAGACATAGAAATGATGAACGGAAGTAACCAGAGTGATAGCACTCCCATTATTAATATTATTAAAAATTATGATGATCGGCCCAAGCATTTCGACGGGTCAGCGAAGATCTCTCCCAAACAATTCCTTAGAGATATCGAGGAATACTTTAGGGAAGGGAGAATACAGGAGGATAAGAAATTACGAATAATTGAGAAACACCTAGATGGGAACCCGAATATATGGTTTCGAGCTTTTAAATACACTTTTCACACTTACGATGAATTTAAAGCTGCTTTCCTGAGAAAATTCTGGGACTCAGAAATACAACAGCAGTTGAGATTGGAGCTCTACTCTAGGAAATTTTCTAATGCAGGGCAAACACGTTATTCCGATTTCTTTTCCTACCAGTTTCACCGTTTCCAAGACTTAGATTGCGCACCAAGTGAGTTAGAGGCGATAATGACTATACAGAGACAACTACCGTTAGAGGTGCAGAGGTTGTTAGCTGCCACGGATATACAGACCGCTGTAGACATGGAGAAACGGCTGAGGCAGATTGACATGACATCATCATGCCTGGTAGAAAGAAATTCCAGAAATATTAGGCAAGTAGAAGCGATTAATACTATTAAGCATGAAAGCACGAGCGGAAGAGTGAGCGGATCTGAACAAGACAGGACGGAGAATCAGTTCAACACTCAAGATAACGCACGAAAAAGACATTGTTGTAGATGCAGCGGAGAACAACCTGCGAGATGGGAACCAAGAGAGCACAGAAGTAACCCACAATACAGGAACAACATTCGATATAATAGAAATAGGAGCCAACCCTATCCAAGAAATAGAAAATGGTATAATGAAAAACGACGGCCTAATGAGTATAATAGAAATGAAGAAAATAGAAGATATATACAAGAGCTTAGAGAGCAAAGGCAAAATAAGACCCGATGGGAGGATGCTATTAGAGACAAAGATATTAATGGAGACCTCGAAGGAGCCGAGAGTCTCGAGCTCCAAGAATTTAAGAGGAAAAGAGAAGAGGAGAGATATAGAGAAAACAATACCCAGAGAGGTACGCCTGATTCCGAACCATCGGTTAGAAAAAAAAAACGCCAATGGAACAATAACTCAGCTGGAAGATGTAAATGATCGGGAAAATAGGAACATTGTCAAAATTCGTAGTTGGATAATAACACAATTTGATCACTGGGACATCCGACCAGAAGACTTGGTTCGAGATGAGACATGCGACACAAAGGAACCTGTATTTAAATTGCCAGTAATATTAGTAAGGGTTGCAGATATCAAAATATACTGTTTGGTTGATTCCGGGGCCAGCATTAGTGTCATGTCTAACACGTTATTTCAAGAATTGACAAAGAGAATGGAAATACCGATAATACCCGTATCTGGAGTTAAGATCAGGGGTGTCATTCCAGATAAATCGGTAGAATGCAAGACTCAAGCATATTTAACAATAAGAATAGGTAGACACGAGTTCGAACACCCATTTCTGGTAATGAAGAAGATAAAATACAGTATAATTTTCGGAATAGACTTCATGATGGCTTCCCAAATGACGATAGATATGGAACGTTATGAAATCAGATTCCCTATTAGGGAGAATGATGGGAATAAAACTATTGAAACAATCCAACTTAAAGACATGTTACATCCTGAAGAATACTTGAAGATTGAGGGAAAGGAAGTCGACTTATTGAGTAAAGAGAATCCAGCTTTGGTAGAGAAAGATGAAGAGCTGCAAGAAGACATCGAAATGACAAAAAGAATCGAAGAAATCATAACCATGGAGGAAGAAAATAATGAAAAAACAGAGATATGGGAGGCACTTGCTCAAGCCAATGTACCATCTGAAGGAAAAAGAATCCTGTATGGAATTATCAATAAATACATTGACGTTTTCGATGATAAACCAGGGCAAATTCCGAACTTCAAGTATAAGATAATAGTGAATGACTGGACTCCGTACATGGGCAAAATATATGACGTGCCAGAGAAGTACTTCAGTGAAGTGAAGACGATTATCCAGCAAATGTTAGACGATGGAATAATCATAAAAACCACCACTCCCTACCTGAATCCAATTGTAATCGTAAGGAAAAGCAACGGGAAACTGAGGCTGTGTTTAGACGCGAGATGTATAAATGGGAAGCTGATTCCTGAGTATAATAGGGCTCCTAAGATCAAGGAGATAGTAAAGAAATTTCGTGGTCAGCGGTACTTTACGACCATGGATTGCACGGCTTCTTTCCATCACATTGTCCTCGAGGAAAGGTCACGGTTGTTAACTGGATTTATGTTCAACAACCAAACATATGCCTACTGTCGTCTTCCATTCGGATTGAAGAATAGTTCTGCCGTGTTGGTGAGAGCATTGGATAGAAGCCTTACTAGTGAGGTGAAAGAATTTGTTAATTGTTATATCGATGACATAGTTTTCGGAAGTTCCTCGTTTGAAGAGCATTGTATTAACCTGGAAAAGTTGCTCAAGAATCTGCAGAAAACTGGTTTCAAAATAAATATCTCGAAGTCGAGATTTTGTCAAAGCCAAATACTCTTTGTCGGACACTTAATCGATGGTGAAGGAATAAGACCTAATCCTGCCAAGATTAAAGCTATTTGCGAGTTTCCTCGGCCGTCAAAGGTCAAGCACGTCAGACAATTCCTAGGAATGACGGGATTTTTCTCAGACCACTGTGAGGGATATACTGAGACAGCCGCACCACTATATAATTTGTTAAGAGCTAATAACAAGTGGAAGTGGAATGACGAGGTTGAGCACGCCTTCAATAAGATGAAAGAATTGATGAAACAAAGCATAAAACTGGGATATCCAGACTATGAGAAAAGATTTATAATACAGGCAGATGCATCGAGTATCGGTGTAGGCGCATGCTTGTATCAAGAAAACGAAGAAGAACAGAAAAGAACTTATCTGGCATTCACCAGCCGGAAATTAAGGAAACATGAAATGCACTACACTACCACCGAACTTGAACTTCTAGCGATAATCCACGCGTTACAACAGTGGAGAAGGATCATTTTTGGATACCCAGTGACCATAAGAACTGACCATAAAGCATTAACTTTTGGATTAAAGGCAGTCATGATAAGCGAGAGGATAACGCGCTGGATGTTGTATACACAGCAATTTGATTTGAAGATAGAGCATTGCAGTGGTAAACAAAATATTTTAGCTGATGCTTTGAGTAGGAACCCTCCAGAACAAGATGAACATATTTTAGAAATTGAGTTAGACAATCGAGAGCAAGAACTACTGAGAAAGCTAGAAAACCTAAAGGAATACCAGGAGTCTGACAAAGAATTAAAATATATTATCAACAGGTTAACAGAGAAGGAACCGGATTCTGAATGGCAGAATAATTTTGAGATAGTAGATGGAATACTGATCAAAATTATGGATACAGTTGACCGAAAAAGAAGGATTATAATACCAAAAGTATTACAAAAAGAACTGATATGGCACACCCATAATATCACGGGACATGCAGGCATAGACAAAGTGATTAGTACGTTAAAGGAAAAATTCACTTGGAAGGGTCTACGAAAATCTGTCAGGAACCTAGTTAAAACTTGTGACATATGCCAGCGTGTTAAACACAACAACTATGTATGTGGACATAAACCAGTGCCAATCATTCCAACAAGGTCGCACGAGATATATGCGGTAGATATTTTTGGCAAGCTACCGACCGCACAAAGAGGAAAAAGATACATACTAGTGGTTGTTGACATATTTTCCAAGTACATTTCACTTCAAGCTATACAAAGAGCCAATGCTAAACAAGTCATACGAGCCCTAGTGGAAAAGGTTTTTCCCGAGATGGGTAAGCCGAAAAAAATACTCACAGATAGAGGTACACAGTTTACGTCTGAAATATTCCGTGAACGAATGAAAAATGAAGGCATCAAACATACGATGTGTTCAGTACGACACCCAGAAGCGAACCCTGTAGAAAGATACATGAGGGAAATCGCCAAGTTCGGCAGAATATACTGTAACCAACAGCATTGGAAATGGGTGGAGATATTGAGTATTATTGAAAGGAGCTTGAATAACACCATTAATCAATCTATCGGACAGATTCCCAGCGTAGCTCACAAGAATATACATCCTGAAAGGAGTTGGGACAGAATATTTAATATGCCATTGGAAAGGAAGCCAGATCCACAGCAAATAGAGACTATGATAAAGGAAAAACTACTGGAACAGTCACGAAAAAGATTAAAGAGGATGCAAAATAAGAAATTCCATGCACCTTATAAACGAGGTGATCTTGTATTAATTAAAACGGTACCAATATCGAATGCACCGAACAGAGTATGTGCGAAGTTCCTACCATTATACAACGGCCCATATAAAGTAGAGCATGTGCTAGGAAATAATGCATACGAATTAACGAGCATGAATGGAAAGTACAGAAATGTATACAATGCCTCTAACATCAAGCCTTATTACCAAGAGAATGAGACTAATGGAACCACAGAACTAGAAAAATAAAGGGACAAGAATGTAAAAGCTACATACCAATATCAAGTTATCGTCTACAAGTCATTAGAAATTACGATTTATTAAGCTTATTGTAGAAAAGAATCAGCTGATTACATAAGCACAGTCGAATGTAGCAAAGAACATCTCTAAATCAGGAGCGATAATAAACGGTCGATATATTAAAATCGATTTGCCAGTCGCAATAGGACAAGGAATATGTATAAGAAGCGAAGGCACATTTATGATTTGAGTTTAAGTAAGGAAAATATATTGTGACCAATATATTTTGTTCGTGACGGGGGATAATAAATGTGCCCGTTCGCGTGTTTAAATGTGCCCATTCACACGTCCACGACAGATTACAAAATGGCGCCGACCTAAGGTATGGGCCTTGTAATCTAAAGCGAGCAAGGAATAGTCGCCTGCTACGATGTCTCAGAGGGCCATATACTTCATAGAATGATCGTGTATTCGGGTAAGACGGACAGTGGACGGTGCACAGTATTGTTTCCAAAAAAAAAAATAGAAAAACATCTTTATTGAAAATCTTCATCTTGAAATCTGCACGGCCTCGAGAGCGGACGATATCACCGTAATCGTAATATTTCATTTGGAGAAGCAAAGGATTGCGTATTAAGGAAAAGAAGGAATACAACTATTGAATGAGAATAAAGTATCAGTCTTCACCAAAATTCAAAAAAATCGGTTAAGACGAAAATATAAGTATTGAAGTCGTTACGCAGAAATTACGAATACGACGAAGAGCTACAAAGGAAATTATATTAAAAATTAAGGATAAACGTCGTCAAAGAAGAATAGAATAATGGCAGAATATCGTAATATTATTAGCTTCAATTTTGAATCTGTCAAGAAGATGATCAAGATGATGCACTGAACTCACATGATGGACCGACCTGGGAACAATTCATCTTGCCAGACGACCAGGAAATGACCAGGAGATGTCAAGGAAGGCGACGGGTAACCTGATAGAACTACCAGAGCATTGGAGCGGAGGACGTTCCAGATGACATACTCGTGATCAAACCGAAGACCCATCTACATCCAATGGGAATGGAACAGCTGGACCAGGGACAACTTAGAGCGAGCTAAGTCATTCATAACATTTTATTGCATAATTTTTGGTTTGCTTACACATGTACCTTAGGTATGTACTGATGGCAAATTGTAGACCGATAATTTGGCAATGCAAGTGTTGATTATCAACTAAGTGTGAGATAATTAAGTCTTAGTTACGAGTGAATAACATAGCAGAAGTTTTTGCTATATCGACGGAAATACTTGTAGGAAGCGTGAGGTTTGAAGAGAAATATGAAACAATTGATTGAATTGACATAATAAGAGATTATAGAGTTTTCATTGATGTAATGCAAAAAGTTCACGTCACGAATGGTTGTGCGCAGTGTTGTAAGATACATGGAATTACGCATTTGTTTGGTCCATAATTAGGGCAATGAACTCGTCTGTAGGTTAAGTTGATCTGCGACTTGTATATTTTATTAAGAAGCAGTGTGGTATTTTTAACGTAATCGTCAAGTTGGGAAACGCGATATATAATTATGGAGGCTACGGTGTTTATATCAGATTGATATTGTAATGAGAATATGAATATGAGATTGGAGGAAAGTTACGAGTTGTACATTGTGAATTGGGAAGGTTTGTACGCAATGCAGGACCATCGTGTATCTGCACGTTAAGTTTGTGCCACACTACAAGTGAATTTTATGTTTTATTTGCGTAAGAATGCCCACACCGCAGGAGCTGCACAAGCCAAGGTACGAACTGGATTTATTTGTATAGAAGTAAGCTCGTGACGTAATTACATTTCAGTGTAGATGTTTTATAATGTATATTAGAATTCTTCGACTTTTAACAGCTGTAGTTAACCAGAAACAGTACGACACCGATATATATATATATGAGATTATGCTTTTCCAAACCTCGCAGCAAAGCGCTTCCATGTTAATTGCAAGAGAGTAATGTAGCTTGCATTGGGGTTGAATGTTATTGAAATATAACTACTTAATAGGACATTGAACCGATAAGGGCATGTGTGGGACAGCCAAAGATTATGCTGAAGTTAGATAGATAGTTAGATCAGTTAATATTCTCCGTTTAAAAGTACATTTTTTTTAACGAATTTCAGCTAGGTAAAGGCTAGAGTAGGAGCCGTATTTAACAGGCACTAGGAAAGAATGCCTTAGTTCATAAGTAGTTTTCAAAGCACAACGAGATCCTTACAACAAAGTCATGACTTCGGATTTTATTAAAATTTAACTTGAAACATTCAGATTTATTTTCGAATACCGATAACTCAAATTAGATTTACTTAGACGAATTCCAATTTATTCACACTAGACTTATTGGTGTTTTTGTGATGCATTGCGGATGGATATTATATCCATGTGAGATTGCTTAAATAAGACTAAAGAAAGTGGACTTTCGAAATGAGTTTATTGTGTCGATGTGTTTACTTACATTTCAAATGCGAGGTGGAACTCGAATAGGACCAGTGATCTGTTGTAAATATGTAATTTTAGAATTTCAATTTCACAAAGGAACTGATCATTTATTAATTTAAATACTGAATTCTATTTTCTTGTTTATCATACGAGCCAGCGCTGACTCATCTTCTCAATCATATTACTAGTTAATTTAAATACTGCGTTACATAATGTGGAAATTGGTAATTTAGTATTTATTAATAAATATTTTGGTATTTTTCTACAATTGCTGGAGTCAAGAGTTCTTTAATTATTTCCTAGATTGTAAGTTAATGTATAGCGATGTAAGATATGGTGCAATTAAGTAATCATTTAACCATGGCAAATTTCTTGAGGTCGAAACTTAAAAAGGTAGTCGGCGATGATTATTATAATGTCGTGAGTAACGTTGGGTGACATCCGTGGGTCGGATTTCTCTTGGACTCACGTTAAGCGTACTCTACAGTAGGATTACATGTCCTACTAGCCATAATTAAACCCTGAGGTATCCGCTGAGCAACTCCATTGCGTCAATTTAGGCTGTCTATCGACAAGTTAGAAAATGGAGGTATCGGGCAAAGAATGTTTAACCCGTTGGTTGCATTTAATCGGTCGCCCTATGTGGTGCCACAACATCTGATAGAGGCAACAGCAAAGGTTCCACCTACCTGTGGGTTACAACGTTATCATGCCATGATTTGTACTTGTCAGCACGAATCGATGATAGCCTTCTGCAGGGATGACTAATGCTGTGTATTAATGTAAATATCTTTTGGCCATTGGCTGCAATAAAATATTATTACTAATATTATTATATATATAATATATATATAATTCGCTGGGGCCATCAAGGACCACGTTAAGTCTTGTTGCATTTGACACTGAACTTGGCCTTCTTTAGAGCCCAAATTTCCCTCATTCTTTGTGAGTGGGCCTGCTTATGCTCCTCTGTCCAAGGGGCACCATGTCTTCTCTTCGGTTGCTCGTCTCGGTTTAGCCCGTTCGTCAATATTTTATTGGGGAACAGATTTCTGTTAAGGGCGTCTTCAGCTGAGATATGTAGCATTTGCAGGTCTTCTTTGGTATTTCTAAACCAGGGAATTGTGGTTTTGGGGTTTGAATCAAAAAAGTGAAAGATTTCTTTAGTTAACTTTCTTCCGTCCATTCTTTTCAGATGACCTTAAAATCGTGCCCGTCTTTTTCTGATTGTGTCGGTAATTTTCTCTATTTTGCTGTAGACTTCCTTGTTGGATCTCTTTTGATGGATTCCATTTCTGTACTTTGATCCCAAGATTCCTCTCACAATTTTGCGTTCTCTTTGTACCCCTGCGTAGGTTTACAAACATCCCCACAGGGGAAGGAATGAAGGAAAAAGCGCATGGGCCTGGGCCTGTTTCAAGCTAACATTCCTTTTAGCAAATAACCACATTTATTTTCAATACAAATCCCCTTAGTGGGTTTTCCTTTTAGCGTGTTAACACGTACAATACAGTTTAAATCTCAAGACAGCCTCAGGCTGTGAACTAAGTACATTCATACTGGGCATTGAGCCAGAACATTAAAAACAAAATTCAACCATTCAGACTGCCCTCCGTTCAAAAGCACTCAGTACATACAATAGCAGAGAATCTATTATCCTTAACCAATGACGATGGAGGTTGGCAGCTAATTTTCAAGGTGCCTGCCCGTATACAATAACATTAAAAGGCACTGGGTTACACTCATGTCGTAGGACTGAATATTTCGGAATCCCAATAGTGAGATCCTCCCTTCGTTCTACCCCGCGCTAGTACATCAGTTTTATCTAGTAGAAGAGCGTACCTCCATACCATGGACAAGACAGGGTTCGAAACCCAAACGGACTACCCGCCGCAACTCAAGGCACCGAGTACATCTGCCGCTGCTGGCTATCAGGTAAGTCCAGTCCCTCACCTCCGTCCGTAGCTCGACAAGCGAGCGGTGGACGGGAGGGAGGGGAGGAAGGCCAGCCCAATTGGCTGGAAAAGCGGGGAGGCACGTTGCCATAGTAGCGCGGCGGCAGGACGAAGGGAGAAAATCAACGTCGAAAGAAGGTGCTAGTTAGTGACACATTTATAAATCATAACCCGTAAAAGGCCGAACATAGCTAATAATAATAATAAATAAGGGGAATTGCCTAAAACACATGGCACAGATCTCCCCTCCCAAGACCTTTACCAGGGGGGGGGGGTTAGTTTGGGAATCCCTTCACAAGAAGGGGCATCTTTTTCTTTCTTTTTTTCTTTTGAAGCAACATACAAGAGTTTTACACAAATATACATCTTGATATACAATTTTTATCATTTGTTTTCGACGAGCTCTTCCTTGTGGAGATGAGAGATGAAATATGAAGAGATATGTCTTCCCGGGATGACACGATGGCAAATGACAGAGCTGATGAGTCCCAAAACACACAATTGGACCAGACTGGCCAGCATTGGCAACAACTCCGCAAGATGGTAAGGCCTAGGAGTAGGCGGCTCAGCACATCACCCAACAATGGTGAAGGTTGAGAAAGTTCGAACCCCGTAACTTAGGGCGAGGTGACACATGCTGCAGTTTGCAAGATTTTGCGGCTGACACACGGCCTCAGGAGAGTAAGATGCCCAGGGACCAGCTCCAGCGGGGGGCCCTCCCTCGAAGCATGGGGGCACAGGCGACGATCTTCCTGACACTGCAAACACAAAGCAGAAAGCCAGCAGCACGTCGAAGCAAGTAGATAGTCAGGTGATGAGGCGGAAAGTCAGTCGAGGCGCCGCGGCGGCACAACTAACGGTGTGGAGGTCAGGAAAAGGACGCGGGGGGAACTCCAGGAGGATTTACAAGCATGCTCAGATAAAACAACAATTAAGAAGGCAAAATTGCCAAGATAATTAAATTACCCATTAAGAATAGGAAAACCCACCGATGTGGAAGAAAATCAAAAGTAATAAACAAAGGAAACATGAAAAGCGCGAAGGCCAACTCTCAAGCGGGCTTAACCTGAGACAGGTGCACTCTCAAAACTCTCGGTCTCCGGGTCACTGACCAGCAAGGTGACGGGGGTGAGGAAATCGAGAATAGTACAGGGGCCTCTGAAACGTGGACCTAATTTCCCAGATGGCACAAAGTTTTTAATAAACACCTTGTCACCGACAACCAAATCGGTAGGTCGGCGGCCTTGATCGTAGCCGGCACGCTTCTGCTCGTACGACACCTTAAGGTTATGTTTCACTTTCTTCCAAATTTCCCTAATGTTAGGAGGATCAATCTTCTCGGGAAGCAACTCATTAATATTCCATAAGTTGGAAATAGGAGAATTTGGCACGAAAGAAAACATCAGGGAAATTGGAGAAAATTTGTGAGCTTCATGGACAGCTGAGTTAAAGGCGAAGGCGAGCCAAGGAAGGGAGGTATCCCATCTCGACACGTTCTGATGGTGGAAAGCAATGAGGGCTGAACGAAGGTTGCGATTGACCCTTTCAGCATACGAAGGCTTAGGGTAATATGGGAAAGTCGTGACATGAGAAATCGAAAGATTGAAACAAAATCTTCTAAACAAATTGGAAGTAAATGCCCTAGCATTGTCGGACACCAAAAATTGACACGGCCCAAAGGATGAAAAGATGGACTTAAGGCATTTAATAGTAGTTTCAGCACCGGGCGAGTTGGCCATGCGCGTAGAGGCGTGCGGCTGTGAGCTTGCATCCGGGAGATAGTAGGTTCGAATCCCACTATCGGCAGCCCTGAAAATGGTTTTCCGTGGTTTCCCATTTTCACAGCAGGCAAATGCTGGGGCTGTACCTTAATTAAGGCCACGGCCGATTCCTTCCAACTCCTAGGCCTTTCCTATCCCATCGTCGCCATAACCCTTTCAGACCTGAAAGAAAACTGGAGGTGTGAATTTTTGTTTGTACGTCAAGAACTGACTAAAATGCTCCTCAATACACATATTAATAGTTTATTTTACAAAATAAAAACTAACATCCGAAAAACAGGAACCACACAATTGTGCGTATCAAAATTCAAAACCTCGTTGTATCACGTACGATGGTGTAGCTTCAAAATTTACGTTCACTAACCAATGTACACACTTCATTGAATATATTCCGGTATTCAGTAAAGCTTCTAGATTAATATAAACGCAGTAAATAAATACTTACTTTCGGCACTACTGCTTCCTGCCATCTCGCCGATCAACTGTGCTTTTTAAACTCTTCTTCCTTCGCCCTGGCGGTCAAGCGCATACTAAAATCAATTGAAATACACGCCACGTATCCTGCACAATCACTGCAGTCCGGTGTAGCGCCGAAAAAACATCAAATACGGTCAGGGATAAATAAAATACGAACCCGCACAATTGTGCGTACTCGGTCTGAAAGGGATAAGACCTATCTGTGTTGGTACGACGTAAAGCCCCTAGCAAAAAAAGTAGTTTCAGCGGTAGCAAGTCTGGTCAAAAAAACAAGAAAAACGGGTAAACCCGTCCACACAAACCAAAATAAACCTATTCCCATCGCCCTTTGACCGGGGTCCCACGTAATCAATATACATCCGCTCCATGGGGCGAGTAGCTTGGTGGGACGACAAGAGACCCATTCTCGAATTCACCATAGGCTTGATAAGGCCACAGACCTTACAGGCCTTAACCATCTCGCGAACTTCCCCATCTAGGCCTTTCCAGATGAAGTTCTCCCTAGTCTTGAACACTCCTAGATGACCACCTAAAGGAGTTTCGTGATAATATTTAAAAATCACCGGAACCAAGACCGAGAGGATAACCACTTTCATTTTCTTATCGGCCCGGGAAGGACAGCACAAAACATTGTTTCTCAGAACGTAGGGGGCAATATTCTGCCCGGTTTTAAGATCCTGAATAATAGGGCACAACACCGGATCCTCACCCTGAATTTTAGCAATCTGGTGGAACAGCAAGGGGGTATCCAATAGGATACCACCGAAAAGAGGTAACGAGAGCACGGGTTCCGACCCTGTTGAATCAGAAGAACCAACGTAGTGGTCAGAGAACATTCGAATTAAGGAATCGGCGACGACATTTTCCGTCCCTCGGATATGGTGGACATCGAACTGGAAAGCGGAAATGCGAATAGCCCATCTGGCTCAGCGACCAGTCCTTCTAGGCTTACCAAGGACCCAGCTAAGCGCCTGATTATCGGTTTCGAGCAGAAACTTAACATGCTCCAAATACATCCTAAACTTCTCTAGGGCGAACAAAACCGCTAAACCCTCAAGCTCATAAACCGAATACTTCGACTCGAGCGGGGATAGCGTCCTAGAGGCGTACACGATGGGGCGTCTACCCAATTCCGAATCCTGTAACAAAACCGCCGCGACAGCGGACGAGGAGGCGTCGGTTTGAACTAGAAAGGTCTTGCTAAAATCTGGCATAGCCAGCACCGGGGCATTAGCTATAGCCATTTTCAAATCCTCAAAGGCTGCCTGCTGCGAAGACCCCCATTCAAACTTAACCCCCTTACGACGAAGCGAGTTAAGCGGGGCAGCACGATTAGCGAAGTTTGGGATGAAATTGCGAAAGAAATTTATCATCCCCACAAACTGAGCGACGCCTTTAACATCCGTCGGGGGCCGGAACTGGTGAATAGCCTGGGTGCGAGATTGGTCAACCGAGACCCCGCTAGGGGAAACGATATGACCAAGAAAGGACATCTGAGGCCTAGCAAAAGAGACCTTAGAGAGCTTAACCGTCAACCCGGCTTGACGCAAGCGTGTCAAGACTTCCTTGGGATGCTGAAAATGATCTTCAAAAGTTTCGGAGTACACGACTACGTCATCCAAATAATGGTACAAATAGCTGAATTTGATGTCCGAAAACAAGTGATCAAGGAGCCTAGTCAACACGGCAGCCCCCGTAGAAATCAAGGAGCCTAGTCAACACGGCAGCCCCCGTAGAAATACCAAAAGGTACCCGGCAAAATTCGTATAGGTTCCAGTCAGTCGCGAATGCAGTTAAGTGACGAGATTCTTCGGCCAAGGGAATTTGATAGTAAGCTTGGTTCAAATCCAAGACAGTAAAATACTTAGCCCGTTTGAACCACGAAAAACACGAGTGCAGATCTGGGAGAGGAACCGATTGCAATACGATCTTCTTATTTAACACCCTGTAGTCAAGAACCGGGCGAAAGCCACCTTGCGGTTTGGGAACAAGAAAAATGGGAGGGGAATATGAAGAAGTAGAAGGCCGTATGATCCCGTCATCCAGCATTTTGTTAATAATTTGCTTCAACGCCTGCATTTTGGGAGGCGAAAGGCGATAAGGAGGAATCCTCACAGGGACGGAATCAGTGACTTCGATTTTATACTCAAGTATGTTAGTAACTCCCAATTTTTCTGTAAAAACATCAGGAAATGCACTACATATCTCCCTAATGCACTGCGCCTTATCCTCCGACAAATGGGTAAGGTCGGAGACCATTTCGTTTTGAGGGGGCGCGACACATGAAGCTAAAGCAGAATTATGCAAAGACAAACGTAGTTTTTCCCGTTCAGCAAACTTAAACCAGCAATGGCTATTTTGCATGTCTAACACGAGTCCAGCATAAGCAAAAAAATTAGCCCCAAGAACCACAGGACACGCTAAATCCTTGGCCACATAAAAGCAATACTTCCACATAAAATTGGAGATGCGAATCTTACATTTGATTAAACCAATTACTTCAAGTTTAGACAGGTTAGCCGAAATAGACGAAAAGGATACAGGGTGAATATTAGCAATTTTACAAATGGCCTTGTGTGAAATAACCCAAGATTCACTCACAAGGGAAAGGACACTTCCCGAGTCCAAGAGTGCTTGAGCAGGTTCATATTTAACTCGATCGAAATAAAGGGAGCGAAACCCTTAACATCACCCGATATTTTCAAGCAGTCCGGTGGGCAATCAACCCCTGACTGAAAAGGAAGATGGGAATCACGTCTCTCAACAACAAGGGAAGAAGGGTTGGCTGGAATGGAAACCGACTCCTGGCCTAGTCAGAGCTCTGCGGAACGATTAGGGCACCGCCTCGCCATGTGTCCCCCTATTCCACATCGAAAGCAGACGACTCCCGATAACCCCGTGTTATTCCTCTCACTACCACCGGCACTAGGCGAGGAATTGGTGGAAGTACGAGAAGGACATCGATTACGCAAATGATCTATTGCCCCACAGGCGTAATACTTCCTAACAAGAGCAGGTTTCCCAGACGAGGGCGGCTGAGTACGTTGGTCTGACAAAGGTACATTCGACTCGCGGAGTGAGTCGGCGTGCCGAACTCCCTCGGCAGATACCACCACAGCCTCGAGTTCGCTAAATGTACGAGGGCGAGTAGCAAAACACACATAAGACCAATAATTAGGGGAGATGCCCTCCACAATCGTGGACACCATTTGCTCTTCAGAGTAACCAAGTGCGAACACCCAAGCATAAAATTTAATATCCGAAATAAAATCAGACAAGCTCTCCTCTAAACGCTGCACTCTAAAATAATGTTTCTGAATTAAGCAATTAAGCGCACATGCAGGAATAAAATAGGTCAACAAGTTCGCATGGAACTCGTGCAAGGAAGTTTGGGCCGCTATGGCATGAACGATTTTATCAGCTAACACACCAGTGGCATAGGGGTAAATAATTTGGAGGACCTGTACATTCGACATTCCAAAGACCAAGGCATGGTCCTGGAATTTGACCAAAAATCGAAGGAACGACACAACCTCACTCGCCGAACTGACCGAATAACAAGAAGCCTTTTTTAACACCAGACTCAAGGGGTGAGGAAGACTAGAAAACCCTGCGTTATAGAGCACCGAATTAGACTGCTGATCCTTACCTGAAAGGCCGTCACGATCTCTTAATGGAGGCATAGACAAAGGGGCCGACTGCGTGGTGGTGGTGGTGATTTTTGTTTTAAGAGGAAGTACAACGAGGTATCATCCTCTCTGAACAAATAAGTGGAAAAGAAATTTAAAATATAAAACAAAATTATTTATTCAACAAAGGAATTTGGAAACGCAGTACAAAATAAAACAAAAAATAATTATAAAACTAGGCCGAAAGGATTACTAATGTATCAAAAGGGAACGTACGTTCCCTGAGTAACAGTACACTTGTAATTTACATACCCTTGATAAGTCCACTGTCGCACATAAAGCGGATGACGAGATCAGTAGTAGTCGCGTCATCGGCTAGTATGCGTTCGAGTGTTTCCTGCAGGCCGAGGCTCCGTCTTAGGCCAGAGAGATCGGCGCACTCTGTGAGGATTTAAACCTAGGAATTTCATTTTTGTCCGTATTGAACTGAGAAAAGGATGATAGGAAAAGTTAAAATGGTCCACCTTTTCAATACAAAAATGTTATACTTTATTTATAACATGTATTTGTACTTGGAACTAGTTTCAACGCTGATTTGCGTCATCATCAGCCAAAATGTGGGAATAGGCAAGCATTTAGGCATTTAGGCATTACACAAGGCGTTACATTAAACAATACACATCTTACAAGGAGATAAAAACAGGGACAAGTATAGAAACAAATGAATCATTGAGAAAACAAAAGTTATACATATTAAAAAAATAACCTTAACCACACATCTTGCAGTGCGAAAGTGTTCTTCTTGAATGATTCCTGAATATAAAACACACGTGCACACATTTCTGAAGAGCCAGCAGGCAGGACAAAGTAAAGTGAAACCTTAAGAGTTCTCATTTTTCTATGTTCTGACTAACTAATGAAGTCTCCCTTGAGTTCCTGATAAACATACAAAACAGGAAATTCTCCTTCACTCTCAACAATAGCTATAAAGGCCAACGGTAAAATTTCATTTTAAATATTGTGCAGAGACGTGAAAGCATGATTTTGAACATGATATAACTCCTTCATATAACCCAGTTTTTTACACAAGGTGTTACATTAAATAATACACATCTTACGAGGAGATAAAAACAGGGACGAATGTAGAAACACATGCATCGTTGAGAAGGCAAAGTTATACATATTAAAAATAAGCTTAACCACACAACTTGCAGTGCGAAAATATTTGCCTTGAATGATTCCTGAATACAAAACGCACGCGCACACACTTCTAAAGAGCCAGCAGGCGGGGAAAAAATAAGGTGAAACCTTAAGAGTTCTTCTGAGAAGAGTTCATCATTCTTTCTATGATCTGACTAACTAATGAAGTCTCCCTTGAGTTCCTGATAAACATACACAACAGGAAATTAAACAATACACATCTTACAAGGAGATGAAAACAGGGAAAGTTATACATATTAAAAATAACCTTAACCACACATCTTGTAGTGCGAAAATATTCGTCTTGAATGATTCCTGAATACAAAACACACGCGCACACATTTCTGAAGAGCCAGCAGGCAGGACAAAGTAAAGTGAAACCTTAAGAGTTCTCATTTTTCTATGTTCTGACTAACTAATGAAGTCTCCCTTGAGTTCCTGATAAACATACAAAACAGGAAATTCTCCTTCACTCTCAACAATAGCTATAAAGACCAACGGTAAATTTCATTTTAAATATTGTGCAGAGACGTGAAAGCATGATTTTGAACATGATATAACTCCTTCATATAACCCAGTTTTTTACACAAGGTGTTACATTAAATAATACACATCTTACGAGGAGATAAAAACAGGGACGAATGTAGAAACACATGCATCGTTGAGAAGGCAAAGTTATACATATTAAAAATAAGCTTAACCACACAACTTGCAGTGCGAAAATATTTGCCTGGAATGATTCCTGAATACAAAACGCACGCGCACACACTTCTAAAGAGCCAGCAGGCGGGGAAAAAATAAGGTGAAACCTTAAGAGTTCTTCTGAGAAGAGTTCATCATTCTTTCTATGATCTGACTAACTAATGAAGTCTCCCTTGAGTTCCTGATAAACATACACAACAGGAAATTAAACAATACACATCTTACAAGGAGATGAAAACAGGGAAAGTTATACATATTAAAAATAACCTTAACCACACATCTTGTAGTGCGAAAATATTCGTCTTGAATGATTCCTGAATACAAAACACACGCGCATACATTTCTGAAGAGCACGCAGGCAGGAAAAAGTAAAGTGAAACCTTAAGAGTTCTTCTGAGAAGAGTTCATCATTTTTTCTATGTTCCGACTAACTAATAAAGTCTCCCTTGAGTTCCTGATAAACATACACAACAGGAAATTCTCCTTCACTCTCAACAATAGCTATAAAGACCAATGGTAAATTTCATTTTAAATACTGTGCAGAGACGTGAAAGCATGATCTTGAATATAATATAACTCCTTCATTTAACCCAATTTTTTTACATAAGGTGTTACATTAAACAATACACATCTTACGGGGAGATAAAAACAGGGACGAATGTAGAAACAAATGCATCGTTGAGAAAGCAAAAATTATACATATTAAAAATAAGCTTAACCACACAACTTGCAGTGCGAAAATATCTGCCTTGAGTGATTCCTGAATACAAGAGGCATGCGCACACATTTCTAAAGAGCCAGCAGGCAGGAAAAAGGTGAAACCTTGAAAGTTCTTCTGAGAAGAGTTCATCATTCTTTCTATGTTCCGACTAACTAGTGAAGTCTCCCTTGAGTTCCTGATAAACATACACAACAGGAAATTCTCCTTAACTCTCAACAATAGCTATAAAAGACCAACGGTAAATTGTATTTTAAATACTGTGCAGAGATGTGAAAGCTTGATCTTGAACATGATATAACTTCTTCATTTAACCACATTTGAAAGTCTCTCTCTATATTACATAGCTTCATTAACACACCATTCTGTAGATGCACAAAATAATCTTGTAATCTTCACAGGTCCGGTATTCAGCTCGACAAGAATATAAAATAGGTATTAAGGAATACGTTGTTGAGAGTTTGGAGGATGACTGTGCCAGTATTTGTGGTGTATTGTTGCAGCGTTACGTGTAGGGTGGGGGCAGGTTTCTATGATGTTTATTGCGGGACATGAGGCGGTAAAGCTATGGCGCGAGATGAAGAGGAACAGAGCGTGTTGGATAGTTTAGGTCTGGGGAGCGGCCGTTGTTGGATTAGGAGGGGAGAGGGGAGGAGCGGTAGGGGAGGAGGAGTGGAGGATGTGGGCCACGGTGAATTCGGCACCACAAGAACACACTGGGGGGTCTTCCCTCTTTAGGAGATAAGAGTGCATGGATCGTAAATGACCTATCCTCAGCCTGCACAGTACTATGGCCTCTCTCCGTGAAGGTCGGAAAGAGGACCGCCACACGGTAGTTGTCTTCTTAATTGCTCTCAGCTTGTTGGGAGTTCGGATATCTAGCCACTCCGATTCCCAGAACGCTAAGATGGTTCGACGTAGCTGAGAACAAATATCCTTAGCAGGTACATTGACGGGTTTTGGAGGTAAAAGTGCAGCTTCCTTTGCTGCTTCATCCGCAAGTTCGTTTCCCGCAATCCCAACGTGGCTTGGAAGCCACGCGAAAGTAATTCTGGTGCTAGCATCGCTTAACCTGGCTAGAAGGTCATGTATCTGCTGCACCAGTGGGTGTTGCGAGAAACAGGTTTCAATAGACTGCAGAGAGCTTAACGAATCGGTACACAACAGAAAGTGGCTTCTTTCGTCACGCAGTGCAAACTGCAGAGCCTCTAAGATGGCGTAAAGCTCTGCAGTATACACGCTACATACTTTAGGGAGCGAGATCTTTGTACTCATATCATCAATGACAAAAGAGCAACCAACATTATCTCCGATTTTAGAACCATCCGTGAAGATAAGTCTCGCGGCCAGATATTGGTGAACAAAGTCCTGGAAATACCTCCGATGAACGGAGGAATCCGTGTTCACCTTTCACCTTGGGTCCGCGGAGCAGATCTAGATGTATATCCGGTCGCGGAACCAACCACGGAGGTACCTCGCTAAGAGTTCGTTCAAGACAACCACCGATATCAATATTCAAATCATGACACAAGCTATCAATCCGAAACCCAACCGGCCGTGTGGCATTCGGCCGGTCTTGGCACCGCTGGTGGTATTGGGTGCGATAGATGCATTGATAGCTTGGATGTAGCGGCATTTCACGAATTTTGGCAGCGTACGTTAGGAGTAACTGCTGCCTCCTTATCCGTAAAGGTGGAACTCCCGCTTCAGCGAGCAGGCTGGGAATGGGGCTAGTACGGAAAGCACCCGTTGTCAGCCTTACTGCACTATGGTGAATACTGTCTAAAAGGCTCAGCGTAGATTTTGATGCTGAGCCATAAGCCGCACTTCCATAGTCAATTCGGGAGAGGACCGTCGCCGTGTAAAATCGTAGCAGTACCGCACGGTCAGCCCCCCACGAAGTGCCGCTGAGAAACTTAAGCATGTTAAGTCTCTTCATGCAGGCAACCTTTAACTGACGGATGTGGGGCTGCTACGTAAGTCTTTTATCAAAATGGAGACCCAGGAATTTGCAGGTGTCAACCACTGGTAAGACACTGTTTCGCAAGCAGAGCTCTGGTTCGGGATGCACAGGCCGACGTCGACAGAAGTGTACAACTGAGGTTTTCGCTGCTGAAAATCGAAAACCATGTTGCAGGGCCCATCTGTCGACTCGGTTAATAGCTTGCTGTAGCTGTCTCTCTGCAAACGCCACCCTTCCGGAGCTGTAATGTAGAGCTAAGTCGTCTACATACAGCGATGGAACGACTGGGGGCCCAGCAGCGGCAACTATGCCGTTGATGGCGATTGCGAACAGGTACTCCATTTTCCTGAACGACTGCCCATTTAACTCAACTCCGTCAACTGCCTTATTCGACTCGCAGTAACGGAAAGGCAAGTGTTCTTAGGTTTAGCTGACAACCTCATCAACCATGAATCAACCTTCTCTAATAATGTGGAGGTTTCCGATTGCAATACCTCAACCTGAACCTTAAGGTCATCTTTAAGTTCTAAGGAGAGCAAATCTTCGATCCTATGTAAATAGTGGCTCAGACGACCTTGAACCCTCTTTAACTGATGAACCGAAGCAATATCAGTTTCCAAAAAAACCATGACTGAGATGATCTCTGTTAAGTTTGCCCGGATCAAGGAAGTTGCCCCACCGACCTTGCTATCAGTATAAACAGGCACAGTAATAGGTTTATCAAGGTTCGACCTTAATAAATTCTCATCGCTTTTCACCGTTCCTTTTGACTCCAAATTCCTAATGAGCAGTTCATACAATAACTCTTCCTTTCGCAAGGCCCCCGGATAAGAGACATCTCGAGCCGCCATAATGCTCTAACACTGTTAGACCCACAGGTCGAAAGAATTCCAAGAGTACACTAAAAAATAAATGGAATAATACTCGAATTGAAACCAGGCCCATTCAACCACGCTCCGGGCTACCACTCTGTACCCCTGCGTAGGTTTACAAACATCCCCACAGGGGAAGGAATGAAGGAAAAAGCGCATGGGCCTGGGCCTGTTTCAAGCTAACATTCCTTTTAGCAAATAACCACATTTATTTTCAATACAAATCCCCTTAGTGGGTTTTCCTTTTAGCGTGTTAACACGTACAATACAGTTTAAATCTCAAGACAGCCTCAGGCTGTGAACTAAGTACATTCATACTGGGCATTGAGCCAGAACATTAAAAACAAAATTCAACCATTCAAACTGCCCTCCATTCAAAAGCACTCAGTACATACAATAGCAGAGAATCTATTATCCTTAACCAATGACGATGGAGGTGGCAGCTAATTTTCAAGGTGCCTGCCCGTATACAATAACATTAAAAGGCACTGGGTTACACTCATGTCGTAGGACTGAATATTTCGGAATCCCAATAGTGAGATCCTCCCTTCGTTCTACCCCGCGCTAGTACATCAGTTTTATCTAGTAGAAGAGCTTACCTCCACACCATGGACAAGACAGGGTTCGAAACCCAAACGGACTACCCGCCGCAACTCAAGGCACCAAGTACATCTGCCGCTGCTGGCTATCAGGCAAGTCCAGTCCCTCACCTCCGTTCGTAGCTCGACAAGCGAGCGGTGGACGGGAGGGAGGGGAGGAAGGCCAGCCCAATTGGCTGGAAAAGCGGGGAGGCACGTTGCCATAGTAGCGCGGCGGCAGGACGAAGGGAGGAAATCAACATCGAAAGAAGGTGCTAGTTAGTGACACATTTATAAATCATAACCCATAAAAGGCCGAACATAGCTAATAATAAATAAGGGGAATTGCCTAAAACACATGGCACACTCCTTTCTCCAGTTCTTCAAGGAGTCCTTTGTTGGCATTTAGAGACAGGGTTTCAGCTGCATATAGAACTACTGGCTTCAGAACTGTTTCATAGTGACGTATCTTGGTGTTTTGGGAAAGGCATTTTTTGTTGTAGATTGTGCGGGATGTTTGGTAGGCTATTTCCAGTTTGCGTACTCGCTCCTGAAGTGCTTCTTTGTCCAGTCCATTTTTCATGATGATCTCACCCAGGTATTTGAATTTGTCTACTCGGGTGATGTCCCCGTATTTTGTATGGAGTTTTGGTGGAGCCTCTTTGATGTTAGTCATTACTTCTGTTTTCTCAAACGATATCTGCAAACCAGTTTGTTCGGCAATTTCCATTAAAATTTCAACTTGAGCTCTAACGGTTTCTATGTCATTTGAGAGAACAGCAATATCATCGGCAAATCTCACCCGCCAGGTTCTAATGATCTTCTCAAGAACAAAGTTGAAGAGTATCGGGGATAGCCCATCAACTTGTCGGACTCCTGTTTTGATGTCAAAGGAATGCGAGAGACATCCGTGGAACTTCACCTTGGATTTTGTATCGGTCAGGGTGGCTCTAATTAATGCCGGCAGTTTCAAATCAACTCCAAATTCATTTAAGATGTTTAGCAGGACTTCCCGGTCAATGGAGTCGTACGCTTTCTTAAAGTCCACAAAGACAGACATATACTGCTTGGACCTTAGTGTACAATATCTGATGATCTTTTTGAGATTTTGGATCTGTTCAGCTGTTGAGCGACCTTTTCTGAACCCTCCTTGGTATTCACCTATTTGATGTTTGACTTGTGCTTCCAAACACTCCAGGATGGCAAGTGATAGAATTTTGCAAGTCACGGGTAGCAAAGATATTCCTCTGTAGTTGTTGATGTTCTTCATGCTGCCTTTTTTGTGTAATGGATGGATCAAGGCGATTTTCCAATCTTCGGGTAGGGTCTCCTTGTTAAAAATTAAATAATTGAAAAAGAGGTTCAACCTATTCAATACATAAGAGAAAGGAATGTAGTGATTACATTCTTATTTAATAGTAATTAGAGATGGGACTGGTTTCGACCCTAGTCCAGGTCATCGTCAGCCGTTCAAAAAATAAAAAAAACATGAAAAACAATGCATATGAAAAAGAAAAAGATTAAGTGAATTCTGGATCGGTATAAGATGAAATATAAATTGATGATGGGGGTAGAAATTGTGAGTCACTTAAAAGAAAAACAGTACGTAATATTATGAATGGTAGGAACCATTTGACCTTGCCGCGGTGGGGAGGCTTGCGTGTCCCAATGATGCAGATAGCCGAGCCGCAGGTGCAACCATATCGGATGGGTATCTGTTGAGAGACCAGACTAACGAAAGGTTCATCGAAAGGGGGGTAGCAGCCTTTCGGTAGTTGCAAGGGCGGCAGTCTAGATGATTGACTGATACGGCCTTGTAATAATACTCAACATGGCTTAGCTGTGTTGATACTGCTACACGGCTGAAAGCAACGGGAAACTACAGCCGTAACCACCTCCCGAGGACATGCAGCTCTCTCTGTATGAAAGATGTACTGATGATGGCTTCCTCCCGGGTAAAATATTCCGGAGGTAAACTAGTCCCCCATTCGGATCTCCGGGTGGGGACTACACGAGAGGGGGCGATCATCAGGAAGATGGATACTGACATTCTGCGAGTCGGAGCGTGGAATGTTAGGAGTTTGAATCGTTGTGGTAGGTTAGAGAATCTGAAAAGGGAGATGGATAGGCTAAAGTTAGATGTAGTTGGTATAAGTGAAGTACGTTGGCAGGAAGAACAGGATTTTTGGTCAGGCGACTACCGAATTATCAACACGAAATCAAACAGGGGTAATGCAGGAGTTGGTTTAATAATGAATAAGAAAATAGGGGAGCGGATAAGCTACTACGACCAGCATAGTGAAAGAATTATTGTCGCCAAGATAGACACCAAACCAACGCCCACCACAATAGTGCAGGTCTATATGCCTACTAGTACAGCGGATGATGAAGAAATTGAAAGAATATATGAGGAGATAGAAGATTTAATACAATATGTCAAAGGTGACGAGAATCTAATTGTGATAGGAGACTGGAACGCAGTGGTAGGCCAAGGAAGAGAAGGTAGCACAGTAGGAGAATTTGGATTGGGACAAAGGAACGAAAGAGGAAGTCGGCTGGTTGAATTCTGCACTGACCATAATTTAGTCCTCGCCAATACTTGGTTCAAACACCACAAACGACGGTTGTATACGTGGACGAGACCTGGAGACACTGGAAGGTATCAAATAGACTTCATTATGATTAGGCAGAGATTCAGAAACCAGGTGTTGGATTGCAAAACTTTCCCAGGAGCAGACGTGGACTCTGACCACAACTTGTTGGTCATGAAATGCCATCTGAAGTTGAAGAAATTGAAGAAAGGAAAGAATGCAAGAAGATGGGATCTAGAAAAGTTGAAAGAAAAGAGTGTGATGGATCGTTTCAAGGAACATGTTGCACAAGGACTAAATGAAAAGGCCGAAAGAAACACAGTAGAGGAAGAATGGAGAGTCATGAAAAATGAAGTCAGTAGGGCTGCTGAAGAAATGTTAGGAAGGAAGAAAAGATCAACTAAGAATCAGTGGATAACTCAGGAGATACTAGACCTGATTGATGAACGACGAAAATACAAGAATGCTAGAAATGAAGAGGGCAGAAAAGAATACAGGCGATTAAAGAATCAAGTGGATAGAAAGTGCAAGGTAGCTAAGGAAGAATGGCTGAAGGAGAAGTGCAAGGATGTCGAAGGCTGTATGGTCCTGGGAAAGGTAGATGCTGCATACAGGAAAATCAAGGAAACCTTTGGAGAAAGGAAATCTAGGTGCATGAATATTAAGAGCTCAGATGGAAAGCCACTTCTAGGGAAAGAAGACAAAGCAGAAAGATGGCAGGAGCATATCCAACAGTTGTATCAAGGTAACGATGTAGATAATTTCGTTCTGGAACATGAAGAGGCTGTTGATGCTGATGAAATGGGAGACCCAATTTTGAGGTCAGAGTTTGACAGAGCTGTGAGTGACCTAAATAGGAACAAGGCACCTGAAATTGACGATATTCCCTCTGAATTACTGACTGCCTTAGGAGAAACCAGCATGGTAAGGTTATTTCATTTAGTGTGCAAGATGTATGAGACAGGAGAAGTCCCATCCGATTTTCGGCAGAATGTTGTTATACCTATTCCCAAGAAAGCCGGTGCTGACAGGTGTGAAAACTACCGCATTATTAGTTTAGTATCTCATGCCTGCAAAATTTTAACACGTATTATTTACAGAAGAATGGAAAAACAAGTTGAAGCTGAGTTGGGGGAAGATCAGTTTGGCTTCAGAGGAAATGTAGGAACACGTGAAGCAATCCTGACTTTACGTCTGATCTTAGAGGATCGAATCAAGAAGGACAAGCCCACGTACATGGCATTCGTAGATCTAGAAAAGGCATTCGATAATGTTGATTGGACCAGGCTGTTTATGATTCTGAAGATGATAGGGATCAGATACCGAGAACGAAGAATTATCTACAACCTGTATAAAAATCAGTCTGCAGTGATAAGAATCGAGGGCTTTGAAAAAGAAGCAGCAATCCAGAAAGGAGTGAGGCAAGGCTGCAGTTTGTCCCCTCTCCTTTTCAATGTTTACCTAGAACAGGCAGTAAAGGAATCAAAGAGAAATTTGGAAAGGGAATCACAGTCCAAGGAGAGGAAATCAAAACCTTGAGATTTGCCGATGATATTGTTATTTATTCTGAGACTGCAGAAGATCTCGAGAAGTTGCTGAATGGTATGGATGAAGTCTTAGGTAAGGAGTACAAGATGAAAATAAATAAGTCCAAAACAAAAGTAATGGGGTGCAGTCGAACGAAGGCAGGTGATGTAGGAAATATTAGATTAGGAAACGAAGTCTTAAAGGAAGTAGATGAATATTGTTACTTGGGTAGTAAAATAACCAACGATGGCAGAAGTAAGGAGGACATAAAATGCAGACTAGCACAAGCAAGGAAGAGCTTTCTTAAGAAAAGAAATTTGCTCACTTCAAACATTGATATCGGAAGTAGAAAGATGTTTTTGAAGACTTTTGTGTGGAGCGTGGCATTGTATGGAAGTGAAACATGGACGATAACTAGCTCAGAAAGAAAGAGAATAGAAGCTTTTGAAATGTGGTGTTATAGAAGAATGCTGAAGGTGAGATGGATAGATCGAATCACGAATGAAGAGATACTGAATCGAATTGGTGAGAGGAGATCGATTTGGCTAAATTTGACGAGAAGAAGAGATAGAATGATAGGACACATCTTAAGACACCCAGGACTTGTTCGGTTGGTTTTTGAAGGAAGTGTAGGTGGCAAGAACGGTAAGGGTAGACCAAGGTATGAATATGACAAACAGATTAGAGCAGATGTAGGATGCAATAGTTACGTAGAAATGAAAAGGTTAGCACATGATAGGGTGGCATGGAGGGCTGCATCAAACCAGTCTATGGACTGATGACTCAAACAACAACAACAACAACAGTATGGCACACGCAATGATAGGTAAAGTCTCACAATGTTTATGAATAGTGGAGAACGGTCCAATGGGTCAGTTTTTACACTCTGTCAGGTACAAAGTCACAACACTATCGAACAACATATGAAGATCCATAAATATGTTGAAGTCGCAGACGAATAGATTTATAGAAGCAAACTGCCAGCTCCCGGTGATCAGCGCAGCACTTTCAAGGTCTTGCGCTGTGGTCTCGAATGCCAAAGTAGAATGGAGAATATCCTGAAGATCCAGTATTTGCCTCGGTTGTGGGAAGTTAAGTACGTTTATATAGAAATATACAATGCAATTCAGTATAATTAAATGAATTACTCATTTAATCTTTTTCTTTTTCATATGCATTGTTTTTCATGTTTTTTATTTTTTGAACGGCTGACGATGACCTGGACTAGAGTCGAAACCGGTCCCATCTCTAATTACTATTAAATAAGAATGTAATCACTACATTCCTTTCTCTTATGTATTGAATAGGTTGAACCTCTTTTTCAATTATTTAATTTTTAACATTAATACTTTCAATACGGAACAATGAAATTTTTATCTTTAAATATAGGGTCTCCTTGTTGCAAATTTCTTCTATTTGCTTTTGCAAGATATCAAGTGATTCCTCTGGGGCATATTTCCATAGTTCTGCTACTACTGAGTCTTCCCCCGGCGCTTTGTTGTTTTTGAGACGGGCAGTGTGGCGCTTGATTTCATCTCTGTCGGGTGGTCTGGAATCTGGGTACCTGAGTAAGGGTTCCTTGGTCTCAATGGCGCTTTGCGGTTTCAAGCAATTAAGTAAATTCTTGAAGTAATCTGCCAGAATGCTGCAATTTTCTTCATTTGACGTCGCCAGTGTGCCGTCCTTTCGCTCAAAGCATAGAGATGGTGGTTTATAGCCAGTGAGTTTGAATTTGAAGGCTCTGTAGTTCTCTCTGCTTTCATTCTTCCTTAAGTTTTGTTCTATCTTTTCAATGAGAGATTTTTCGTATTTACGTTTCTCAGTTCTGAACACCCTAGCTGCTTGGGCACGTTGGGTTTTGTAGGTTTCCCAATCATTTTCTGATTTCGTAGAGTAGTACTGTTTCCATGCATTGAGTCTTTCTTGGAGGACTGATTCGCAGGTACTATTCCACCAGGCATGCTTTTTGCGGCCTCAACAAGGAGACTTTTGGCGTTGTTAAAGTCACAGTCATTTGGTCTAGCCTTCTCCTGGAACTCCTCGACACTTTGCCGAAGTTTATCATTGTCGAAGCGTGTGATCTGTTTGGTTGTCTTCCTTGTGTTTGCGGGAATTGGTTTGAACTTGTTAAGAGACATATAATGATCTGAGGCCACATTGATGCCTTTCTTTACCTTGACATTCATAATCTCAGGGCTGTTTCTCCTGGAGATTGCAACATGATCAATTTGGAACTCTCCAAGAGCTTGGACGGGAGAATGCCAAGTAATTTGCTTTCTGGGTAGATGGCGAAAGTGGGTCGACATGACCTGCAGGTTGTGATTTTCGCAAATGGACACCAGTCTTTTGCCGTTGGGATTGGTTCTTTTGTGAGCAGGGTAATTTCCTATAACTTTCTTGTACTTCTGTTCACGACCTAGTTGGGCATTGAAGTCACCCAAAAGAAGCTTGACATGGTGTTTGGGGATTGTGTTTAATTTTTCATCCAGTAGGTCCCAGAAATTATCAACTTCGTCTGGATCAGACTTGTTCTTATCGTTTGTAGGAGCATGTGCTTTAACTAGGGCGTAGGTTTTGTTCGCGCATTTAATTGTGAGTATAGACAATCTGTCATTCACAGGTTCGAAATTTGCAACCGATTTAAAGATCTTGGTTCTAACAGCAAACGTGGTTCCAAGCATCACAGCTCCATTGAGGATTCCTCTTTGCACTTTGCTCTTGAAAAATCGGTAGCCTTTGGATTCAAAAATCTTTTCATCTGGGTACCTTGTTTCCTGTAGGGCCATTATGGATATCTGATTTTTGTGAAGAGCTTTGGTGAGGGTTTTCAGCTTGCCAGTTTGTGTAAGTGAATTTATATTGAAAGTTGCTAGAAAGGTTTTAGATTTTGGCCTGAGTTTTTGACTCTTCGGGGTAAACCAAGACGCTCCGACTCGTCTCTTGCATGATGTCGAGTCTCCCCCAGAATCCGAACAAGACTCGTGCGCCACGGCATTCACGACGAGGGATTTATCCGAAGATTTACCCCCTGGGGTATGTTTCTTGAAATGTTGTGCCATCATGGTTTTTGACTTGACTTTGCTTTGGATGGGTACCCATCCTTTTACAACTAGGGTTGTTAGCCCTAGAGGTTGCCTGCCTCAAGATGTTTTCTGGCTTCTGGTCAATTATTATTATTATTATTATTATTATTATTATTATTATTATTATTATTATTATAAAAAAGACTAGTATAGGAAAAACAAAATGGTTTAAAGTTGAAAATGGTCTCCGATAGGGAAGTGTACTATCCCCCATACTATTCATCATAGTCATGGATGAAATTCATAAGAACATTCAACAGAGATTGGGAAGACAGGCAACAAAAACCATGTTGTTTGCAGATGATATAGGATGAAATGGAAGTGCAAGAACAAATAGATGTATGGAATCAAGAGGTAGAAAAATTTGGGATGAAAGTAAGCACAGAAAAAAGTAAAACAATATGATGACAAGGGGAAGGAAGGAAGGAAGGAAGGAAGGAAGGAAGGAAGGAAGGAAGGAAGGAAGATGAAATATAAAAAAACTGAGTGGTAAAATTCTGGAAGTGGTTAAAAGTTTCAAGTACTTGGGAAGTGTGATCACAGAAGATGGAAAGATAACCAAGGAAAGTGGGAAAGGAATACAATAAGCAAACAGCTTCTACCAGAGTGTAAGGGGTATTTTGTGGAACCAAGATGTCCTGAAGAAATGTAAGAAAGTATTATATTCAACCTATTATGAACCCATACCTACTTATGCAGCTGGATCGTGGACTACAACAAAACGAGAGGAGAGTAGAACACAGGCAACGGAGATGAAATTCCTAAGAGGTATCGAGGGCAAGACCAGAAAGGATAGAATTAGAAATGAAGGTGATAAGGAAAAGGACAGGAATCTTGAAACTTCAAGACAGGATAGAAACAACAAAGCTAAAGTGGTATGGGCATACGATGAGAATGGGGGAAGAGAGAGTGCCAAAAAAAAAAAAGCTTATTCAGAGAAGTTAACAGGAAAGTGACCACGAGGAAGGCCCCAAAAGAGGTGGACAGGTTCAGTGTGGGAGTGCATAGAGAAGAGGAGGAAAACCAGAAGATGTACTTAAAAAAGAAGAAGAGTGGTGGAGAGACAGGCAGCGATGGAGGTCCTTGATTCACAACCTGACCCGGGAAGCTGGAAACGAGAAATGAAGATGATGATGACACAGTATTCAGGAGAATAGGAGGGGAATTATCCACCTTTCAATACATAATTAATATTAATAACATTAATTAATTAAAATTAACAATCATATACTTGACACCTTAACAGGGGACCTAGCGCATAGTTGAACAAGGTGACATCCAGGTGTCAGAATATGTCATGGGCACTATTGAAATGTGTTGGTTCCCCTGTATTAAGCATGCTAAGATTGAACCGGTTGATCAATGCTCGAGAATCCTCTCCCATCACAGAAAGACGGAGAACCCCAGAGGGTGTTACGAGCGTTCATGTCACCCAGTATGAGAAAAGTAAGAGGTAACTGAGCATTACCTGACTTGGGAGTTGGTATTACAATTCCATCACGCCATTGAGATAGAAACACTCCCTCACTCCATATTCATTTGCGTTTGAAGGTTGTAGTCTGGTGGAATGTAGATGTTGCACACCATTATCATTACTGGCAATGGAGCGTGAATTGCAACTGCATCTAGCTGAGTACAGAGCAGTATTTCGTTGCTGAAGAAATGTATAAACGACCCCAGTTTTCCCATCATCGACAGCTATTCTACCTTGAGTAAGTCGTGTCGTGTCCAGGTCTTAAAACAGACTATAAACAGACTATGGAGAGACAGATATCAGTTGAAACAATTCAGCTAGGTGGCGAGTGTAACTGTTGCAGTTCCACTGCAATAGTGCCATTGTGTGGATTGGTAGCGCAACAAAATTAGGATCATTTTTTGTCCTTTCGGTCCACTACATGCCAGTTTCCACTGTCCTTGTCAGTATTGTCATCACCATCCATAATAACGAATGGTACAATCTCCATGGTCCCCCCAGAAGAGGAAGGAACAGCGACAGAGCACTCCGCAAACAGTAATCTCCCAGAGCGGGAACAGTGACTCTAATGTGCTGTGTACCAGATCACTGTATCAATTGAGTAACGTGAACATAATCAAATGAATCAAATATACCATCACTAATCACTATGTAAAATCGGGCAATAATGCGCTGAACTTTAGGCTATAAATAGTTTTATTCACGCGGAGTAAAATGGTAGTTTAGGGGAAGGCTGAAGATTTAATTCTTAAAAATCTGTGTTATTAGTTGTCCTATTGATAAATGATTAGCCCATATCAATGCTGAGATGAGAAAATGACTGATCAGAATTTAATAAAAATCGATTTGTGAAGTCCGAGAATAAGACACAACAGTCTGGGCCTAAAATTTAATTCTCAAATATCAATATTGTTAGTGATCCTATCTGGTAAATACTACACAACAAAAGTTATAGAGACTGAAATTTCTGATCATTTATGCCTTGCACAATTTTATCGTACCAACTATGATAACAGAATTCATGAATTTATACTGTTTTGCCTAGTCTATATCAACGCTGTGTTAACTGGTGATTTTGTCATGATTGTCTTATGGTGAAAAACCGCATGGTCATCAGGCCATATCGGCAAGGGAAATTGTGAAGATGATTACTGAAATGAGAAACAAATCGTAAAGGAACGATTGTTTGAAGAATAAAACAGGAGTCATGAAAGGAGGTAGAAAGACTCACTGTACATTAAATGCCCTAATATCTCAGAGTTGGAAGAAAACTAAATGTGAAGGCCTTCAGTTTTGAATGCCCATAAAATTGATCAACAATAACATTACATTGACTAGTGTTTTGTTGTGATGGGCTTTTGTCTCTTCTGCTGCCACCCATCTCTGATAGATGGGATTACTGCTGCATCCTGAGTAGAACAGCCTGTCTGAATATTGGCAGGAAGTAGCTGGGGAGTTAGATAACTGCCCTTTTTTTTAGCATGCCACTCATATGGTTCATACATGTTCTGATAACTACTGGTATGTGATGTACTGCTTCATCATGGTATTTCAGTATTCAGTCCCTATGCTTATAGGAAGAGGAGTGTGCACACTTAGCAGAAAACGGCAGAGCAATGTTCCCCACTATCTGTGGCCATGTCATTCCAGCTCTGGAATTTGGCATTGTTAGAACACCAGCATAGTACTGTTCATGAAAAGTGAGAAACTGTGCCCTTTTTATTATTATTGTTTCATATGACAGCATTGCTTTTAACTGTGGCATTCCAGCTGGTTAATGTTGTAGTCTGTCAAGAATACTTACCTGTAACTGTGTCTGAGTTCAATTTAATATTTGTCTGTATCTATTACCCTGTCTAGAAAGCCAAGAATAACGGCCGAGAGGATTCGTCGTGCTGACCACACGACACCTCGTAATCTGCAGGCCTTAGGGCTCAGCAGCGGTCGCTTGGTAGTCCAAGGCCCTTCAAGGGCTGTAATGCCATGGGGTTTGGTTTGGTTTGGTTCTGTATCTATTACAGCATCATCAGAAAATGTATGGGTGAGTTTTACTGAAACTTGGTTTCAGTTTAGAATAAGGTGAGTAGGATCTTGGCTATAAGTTGTCCAAAACATTTCAGTAGAAGGGTGCTTCAGAAGGGGCCTAAAACTTGATGTATCACTCTCATGGTTGGTTTTGCATGAAAATAGCTCATGGAGAATTTTTTTTTTCATTTATTTTTCCAATATAGTGAAAAATAAGAGAATATCTATGGAAGTCATGTGAAAATTTGAAGTCTAAGATCCAGTAACTAGCTCTATAGACTGAGTTGCTATGGAGATTGATCTGGCAAAATTTTAAAGGCTTTGTACAGCTATCAGTATTTTTTTTAAATATTAAGCTGCTACTACGCCCTTTTATACCAGAAGGAAGAGATAGAATCAAGATCAGCAATAATGCAAAAAATGAAACTGTAAAGAGCCATTGAGAGCAAGGAAGTAGGTACGTCACAACAAGCTGCTGACAGGCAGAGGCATTCTCACTAATGTGCCTCACAATCTGGGGAACAATGTGAAGGATGGACAAAAATATCGTGACATGTTAAGTGATTGTCCTGTCAAAGACACGTACTTCCTTCTCAATGACCACATAGTAGATGTGCAGATTACACTGTAGCTCCAGGTTTTTCTTTTGTTACTGGCAGGAAGAACACTGCATCAGCAGTACCACAGTTCTTACAAAAGCCATACTGAGGATCAGGAGTACCATTTCAGCAAGTATTTCCAGCCGGTTGAACAGTACTCGCACATACTTTCCCAAGCACTCCGAACAAAGATATTCCATGAGGGCATTACAGTCAGATGCATCACCCTTTTTCTTGTAAATTGGGCATATAGTCAATTGGTAATGTCCCTTTCCTCATCTGACTTGCCTTGGTCAACTCTTGTTCTTTTCTGACCCCAACAGTATTAGGTGTTAACGAGGCCTAGGGAGTCGTTCATTTTCACACCCTTAGTGGCCCTTGTCTTACTTTGGCCGATACCTTCATTTTTTCAATGTGTCTGACCCCTTCAGTTTTTTCCTCTCTGATTAGTGTTAATAGAAGATGGTTGTCCAGTTGTACTTCCTCTTAAAACAATAATCACCACCACCACATATCCTGGAAAACTTGCCAAATGCTGATATGGGGTGCTTGGTCAACCTATTTCAGGATTTCTCCAGGTATACCATTTTCTCAGGGCATCTTCTTTGCTACAATTTGTGCTATTCCAGTCGTTATTTCCTGCATCGTTGGGGGACCATCCATACCATGGTCAACTTTGTGGTTAGGCAAAGTTTTGCAGTGTAGCTGAGATCTGCACTACTATCCATGTTAAGGAGGACTGAGGAGTGTTCTGCCCATCTACCAAGCATTTCTTCAGGTTCAGTCACCTGCAGTGTTCCATCTTGTGATGTAAGCGATACTGTTTTGAGCCACTGCGAGCCATAGATTTTTCGAGTTGCTTCATAGAATGGACCATTGTGATGCTGGTCTGCAGGAGTCTGGATCAGATTTGCCTTATGTAGCTATCATTGGTTTTTCAGGGTCCGGATCAGTATAGCAGCTCTGTGTTACTCCATAATAACCTGGCTCCTCAACTGTTGGGAAGTACGGTTTCACTCTCAAGACTTCCGAAGTCATAGATATTCAACTTACTGCAGGACATCATTGTTTCTGTCAAACTAGTCTTGATGCATCCGCTTGTCCTTTCAAAAAAATGGATTCTGCAGCAGAGGACATCACACTGGTAAATTTGGTCCAGTTTTCTTCTGGATCATTTCTGCAACATATTACTCCTAAAACAACCTTGGAAATCTGTTCTTAAGAGATTTTTGCCTTAATATTTGGGCAGGTAAGTTTTTGTAGATCCAGCCTATTAGGTTTCTTTAGAAGCATTTGCTTCTCTGTGTTTATCTGAATATTCATGTTAACTACAATCAGTTTGTGGACATAGTCTATGAGATGCCAGTGTTTTGAACATAGGTGCTGCTATGTTGTTTTGTATTTGTCAGCTTCCTAAACTAGGTGTTGGTGATACAGAGTCCAAACTGAGTACACATTGTGAGTTGTCTCAGTTCATTGTCATATTCACTGCCTACACCATGCCTTTCCAATCGCACTTGGCTAAGCTTCAATGTCTCTCCCAACTCCAGCATTGATGTGTCTCAAAACTAGGATTTGTCATTGCTAGGAACTCTGCTTAAGGTAGTATCCAGCTCATTATAGAAGCAGTCCCTTTCCTCATCTGTGTTGGTTACTGTGTGTACATAAATGCTAAGGAGAGTCATGAAGCTATTACCTCTCAACTTAAGGTGGAGGGTCATAATGCAGTCAAATATCTCTAATGGTATCAAAGTCAGTTTCTTGCAAGTACAGATTTAATTGCAAAGTCCACTCCACACTGTCAGTCTTCTGTGTGATAGGTGTAGCCCTATCCATCAGCAGTAAGCTTTAAAGTGAATGTCCACTATGTCCAATTCATATTGAGCTAATTCCCAGGCTAGGAGTGCAGTCTTTCTCTCTGGACTCTGAGATGCATATCGATCTTATAACGTTTCAACATTCCATGCTCCTATTTTAATTTTCTTAGAAAATATTCATTCCTTTAAGCTAAGTATTTTGGTGATGTGATGGCCAAGCACCTGTGATTACTACTACACTTAGTGAAGATTTTGAGGCAAACACCTTTTGTAGTTTCCTCCCTCACTGAGCTGCTATGCCACAAGGGGTGTGCTGAATCCGTACCATTGCTTCAGTTTAATACAATAGCAGCCACTCTCCCCCAACTGTCCACGTACAAACATTTTCCAGAGTACCAAATGTGCTTTCACAGACATAAGATAACACAATTCTTACATACATTAACAAAAAGCATATACATAAATACATAAATTGCCACATAGGTTTGGTTCGCCTGTCTATTTCTGTACTAATGTAGCCTGCAGGATATACAATGACACAAAAGTTTATTTTTCTTGCATATTTACATAGTAACATGGCTATGTTGTTATACCTGAATAACTAATCACATGCAATAAATTATTTTAAAAACACTACATTTGCAACACTTTGGAGCCTGTACACATACACAATATCATCATGCTTCTGCATTCTGGGAACCCTTCTATGATCGGATGCCAAAGGAAAGTGGAAGGTTTCTGAAATACGGGTATGAAGAAGTAGTGTGGTCATATCCTCCTTTCAAGCCTCAGTAATTGGGTAATGACTGTACTAGTCTCCTAATTCTGTGTCAGATCACTGAAGGTTTCTTTGGACTTACAAGTGGATCCTAATTCAAAACCTAGCCAGCAGACTTGCAGACAGTTCAAATTGGCCAATTTCCTGTTAAAAAACCTTCGTTCTAAAGCCTTAGTATTATAATAATACCAATATAGATGGTCCGTTGTTGGACATTATAGTAGTCGGACATTCCATTCTTTGTATTGTTATTACTTTAGATTGGGGTTTCTTGCATTTTACATTTGCTATAATTTGGATCCAATCTGCTGGTGAAAAAATTAGTTGTTTCTGCCTAGCTTGTTCAATGATACCAAATTCTGCATTGTTAGAGAGGAAGGAGTACTGTAGCTAAAAGTTTCAGATCAATGACATTGGCATTTATGTCAGGTTGTTGAGCAGTTCTTACATTTCATGATTTGTCACATAGACAATGAGTATCTTTCAAGGGGACACACACACAAGAATAATGAAACAATCTCATCAGAATGGTGGCAGTGATGGTGATTATCATTTTAAGGAGAAGTAAAATCAGGTAACACTTACTCACTCCGTACGCTTCTGAGAGACGTGAAGTTACCGTGCAGATCTCACAACCCTCTTTGAAATATGTTTTAAATGTACCTCTTTCCATACGTTAAGTTTTATGGTGCATTTGATTGTATATTGCATGTGATTGCATATTCAATGATTTTGGCATGTTTCTTGCATACATAACATGTTTTTAAAGCATAAAATATATAATACCTGGCATGAATTCATATTTGATGAATTTTGGCATTTATCATCCACATACTAAAAGTTTTAAAACATAATACTGTAATGTTATCAATTATTTTCAATTTCTATACAACATAGAGTTCTTCTTACTAGTGACTAGCGTAGTAATTTGTAATAGGCCACCTATTCTTTTGACCAAAGTTGCTTCTTGCAAGGTAGTTACGATGAATCCCGTGTGCATGTTGTAATGCTAAAATACAATGCTCTTTTAAGACAGTGAGTACAGGACTGTGGATCATTGGATTACACTATAGATGGCAAAGCTTTTTTTGTGTTTTCTTAAATATGCAACAAACAAATTATGTGTGAGAAAAAGTTTCGGTTTAGCCAACATTCAACTACGAATCAACATCCTGCATCTAAAAAGAAACAAAGCTCCTCAAAGCAAAGATTATTGACTCTTCATCCAATTTGAAAAATGATTTTTTCAGTGATCTATGCTATGCAATAATCACAGCAAATATACTGTGGAATTCACTTAGTAATCACTCATTCCTGAATTTCCTAGATAAATATTTTAATCATACCATTCCAGATGAATCAACCCCAAGAAAAAACTATCTGGAGGACTGTTACTGTACAATCTTTAAAGAAATAAAATAATGTGAAAAACTGTCACATGTAGAGTGTGATAGATGAAACTACAGACTCACGTAGCAAATTTTTTTGTTGGCAAACTCAGTGAAGACCAGCGAGTATAATAGCCAGGCTGTAATGAACAAAAATTTCAGATTCTAATTTCAAATGCTGCAGCCTATTTGACTGAGCTGCTGCATCTCAGAAAATATGAAGGGTGTTCAATACATAATGCAACACATTTATTTTTTCTGAAAGCAGGTTGGTTGTATTGAGGATTCAAATACACCATGTTATTCCCCAATCCTTTTGCTACAATACCCTATTTTTCAACATAATCTCCATTCAATGCTACGGCCTTACGCCACCGTAATGTGGCCTTTACGCCTGCATGGTACCACTCGACTGGTTGATGTCGGAGCCAATGTCATGCTGCATCGATAACTTCCCCATCATCCATGTAGTGCTTCCCGTGAAGTGCATCCTTCATTGGGCCAAACCGATGGAAGTCGGAAACCGCGAGATCTGGGCTGTAGAGTGGATGAGGAAGAACATTCCAAATCAGGTTTGCTCGACCTTGTTGTGATGATTAAACATGCCTCGCCCAACGACTCACTGTGCTTTTGTCCACTGCCAGGTCTCCGTAGACATTCTGCAAGCGCCTATGAATGTCTGTGATGCTCTGATTTTCCAGCAAAAGAAACTCAATAACTGCTCTCTGTTTGATACGCACCTCCGTACAGACGCCAGTTTGAAGGCTAGTTATAGCGCTGCCACCTATTGGAAATTAATGAAACTCTACGAGACACAGCAAAAATATTCAAAGATATTCCAAACAAAATTCCATTTAAAAAAAAACAAAATTGGCCGAGAAATAAAATGTGTTGCACTAAATATATAATGCCCCTCGTATTTTATCCCCATTTATTTCATGCTACTTGTATTGTGAATGGGATTCAAAGGGTAGCATAATTATTTCATATGGGGACAGTTTTCTGAAGTAAATACCTTAATTTCTATACCAAGAACGTGCTTGGTAAAGCCCCTGTTAGACTAGATGGATATAGGGAAAAACACACGGAACTTCCTTTACCCGCGGACCAATTCATACCCGCTGGGGTACATGGATAAATGCTGCTCTCTTTTATGCTGATAATTTCAATGAAGTTGTTTGCAGTCTAATTCTAAGTAATGCTTTATCAATTAATTACACTATCCAGCATGATTTTTGCAGCAAAGCATCTGATACGTGATTTTAACTAAATAAGGTCTCCTGATTTCAGAAATGTCGTTGGTTCTATTGTATCACATCTAGTTTTCATGTTATTTGCCATTTACTGTCTGAAAATGTGTCATTGCGGCACAGTGCTACTTTGTGATAACAGCGAATCGGCTGTTGTTAGAGTGGCCGTGGTTTGCTTTGTTAATGTTGCGTATGTTTGTCAATCCAAACCTCCTCCACCCACTATGTCCCCTCCATTGAATTAGTCAGATAACAAAGTCCATTTTTATCTCGTGGTAGCGGCAATGCGGTGAAGCCAGTCAGTTGCGTCATGAGTGTGGAGGAAGTCTGACATTTTTATACTGTGTTATGTTGCAAAAATGGTGTGTCAGGAATTAGAAGATCATGTGTGAATAAGCCACATTCATTCTGTTACGTGTGTGGGTGTTATATTATGAAGGGACAGAGTAGGCCAATAACTGCACCGGTGAAACATTTATATTATGCATTATTTTAAGGTAAAATTAGGAGACTTGGACACAGGACCATAAAAGGGACTGTTATCATGAGCACCGGCAGGATGTGTGTAGTGACTTGAAGGTGTGTGGTATTCTATTAGGACAACAAGCAGGCTACAATAAATTCCCTTGTTATTTATGTGAATGGGACAGCAGAGCTAGGGACAAACGGGATCTCCAGTGTATAGGTTTAACCCATTGCCTTACGGAAAAACAGGGCTGCAAAATTCAGATTCAACAAATTTGACCAATTTTTGGTCCCTTAGTTCATATTGACTAGTTTCATATAATATACAACGGGTGACTGTTTGGTCCGCCCTGTCAACATATTATCAATATCTAATTTTATACAATGTTTCACACGTAAATGTTTCGGGAGCCCCAACTCCGTTCATGAGCGATTTCTACATCCATATCAACATTCCCCATATCTCAAGATGTAACATCTTCCTTCTAACATCGTCTAACTGTCCATTTTTTGATAATGTTTGTTATAATGGAACACATTAAAACATAATAGAACACTTTAAAGAAGCAGGAAGGACTGTGGACCTCCTCAGAACCACCCATAAGGAAGCATATCCCAATTATAACGCTGTTTCAAATGGAAACTAAACAAACAAAGACAAGTGTATTGGAGGGAATCAAATACTTGAGGAAACTGGATCTCGAAATCTTGAAGAATAGTACGGGAGAAATAGAGAAGGCAAGGGACCTTATCAAAAAGGGAAAATTAGATGAGGCTTTAGAAATATCCACAAAAACAATGCAAACAGCCACCATGGAAAGGAAGACAAGGTGAGCGCAAAGATGGTTCGACCAGGAGTGCTACAGAAAGAGAAAGGAAACACTAAGAGCACTATTCAGAGCCAAAACATCTAAACAGCAAGCGGACCTAACATTCTACGCTGAGAGAAGAAGACCAGAAAAGAGCTGACCATATAGAGAGAGAAGCAAGGAAACAGGCAGAGGACGCAAGGGCTGACCCTTTCATAGCTCTAAGGAAGAGGAACCCACCCACTACAGGAGAAATACCAATAGAGAAATAGGAAAACCACTTCAGCAAAATTCTAAACCAGCAAGAGAAAGGTCACACATATGATCCAATAACGAAGGAGGAAGTAAGGCGGGCGATAAAGGAAGGAAAAAATAAAAAGGCAGCGGGACCAGACAATATCTACATCGAGCACCTGAAGGAATCTATGGATATTGTGCAAGATCTCTGGGTAGATCTAATGAACAAATACATTGAATTAGGACAGATACCCAAAAGCTGGAGAACAGCAACAATGAAGGTTCTCTATAAAGGGAAAGGAAGTACTACAAGCCTGGACTCATACAGGGGAGTGGTAATGGAAAGTTTTTTGCTAGTTGTTTTACGTCGCACCGACACAGATAGGTCTTACGGCGACGATGGGACAGGAAAGGACTAGGAGTGGGAAGGAAGCGGCTGTGGCCTTAATTAAGGTACAGTCCCAGCATTTGCCTGGTGTGAAAATAGGAAACCACGGAAAACTATTTTCAGGGCTGCCGACAGTGGGGTTCGAACCTACTATCTCCCGAATACTGGATACTGGCCGCACTTAAGCAACTGCAGCTATCGAGCTCGGTGGTATTGGAAAGTGCTACGTTCAAGATGTTCACGAAAGTTCTAAACAAAAGACTACTGGAAATTATCGACAATCAAATACCTGAATGTCAATTTGGATTCAGGAAAGGCAGGAGTACATTACAAGCAATTTCCTACCTATTAGAGCAAATAGAAGACTCCCTTAGACACCCTGGCGGGAAGTATTATGCTGTATTTGTAGACTACAGGAAAGCGTTCGACCTGGTAAACAGGAAGAAGCTTATCGAGAAACTTAAAGGAATGACTGGAAAGGACACCCAATTGCAAGGATAACAGAAGATCTCTTAAAGTATAACTACATATGTATAAATAACAACGTTGAAACATCGAAATGGATTATTCAAACAAATGGAGTATTACAGGGGGACCCTATCAGTCCTACACTATTTAACATCTATACAGCAGACATATTGAAAATCATTAAGGAGAACTCGAATACAACTATAATTCTATATGCAGATGACACGGTGATCAGATCTCCTATAAGGACAGAAGTACAAGAAGCAATTAACAAGCTGGAGAATTGGGCCAGGGAAAACGATATCACTATAAACCAAGAGAAAACTCTACAGCTGACTTTTAGGAAGGGTGGAAAAGCAGCAGGGACTGACAAAATTGTGTTTTCAGGCAATCCACTAGAGAGAGTTAACAAATTCAAATACCTAGGGGTTACACTGCAAATAACAGCATCATCATACAGTCTTCACATAGAAGAAAGGACAGCAGCAGCAATCAGGGCAATATACTACATAAAGAATATCAAGAACCTGTCTATCAGCACGGCGATGGCACTGTTTAGAAGTGCAATAGCCCCGATCATCACCTACAACATACAGATCATCTGGGAAAAGTTAAAATTAGGTGAATTAACCAAAATTGAAAAGGTGAAGGCGATGTACATGAAAAGAGCAATGGGAGTAGGGAAGACAGCCCCCTCACGACTTCTATACGAGATGATGGGAGAAACATACTTCATAGAGGACATCAGGATTCAACACCACCTATCATCAACAGGACTATATCAAGAGCTACTAAGGAACCAAAATAAGAAGAGAGAAGAAATACAGCTGGAATTCTACAGCTCGCCTGCTATGGTGGACAAGTCCTGGATCAGAGAAAACCAGAAGCAAAGACATGTGATAGCTAGACTTTCAGTACACGGCTTTCACTACAAGCTGTGTATTAACAAGCGATTTCACAAACCAGACGTAGATTGCGTGTGTGCTGTGCGGCAAAAATTGTGACACATACCACATATTAAAGTGCACGAAAAGAACGAAATCAATCACAGACTACAGTAAGGACTAAGATGCTCAATTGAGCGCACCTTCTTCTTATTATATCTGCAGTACAGAACTTCTTTGAGCATTTCCACGGAATCTCAAAGCATGACGATTATATCGCGTTCATTTGTGAGATTGGTGAAGTACACACGGCACCAAAACATATATATACGGGTTTGGAGGACATGGCACGGCATTCAAAAACGTATATATACGGGTTTGGCAGTGATTGGGTTAAAACACTTATAAAAAGTTTAACTGGTTTTTCTTATGTTGTCCAACACTTTAAAATGCATATTAAAACTTCAGATGGATTTCTTAGAAGAGTTGGCCAAAGATAAAATGTTTGTTGTTATTGTTTGTTCTGTTGTATTCCACTTAAGCGTAGGCGCATTAAAAAATCAACTATCATACTACCAGATTTAAAATCTTCGTCTTGTTATTGTTAAAACCCTTTCTAGGATAAACTGATTTATCATTAAATTATATAACACCTTAGGATTTAATTGTGTAATTGATTATATCAGGCCAGATGAAGTCGTGCTTTGCTGTTGTTGGACTGGATTTTAAACAGAGCGGATCAAACCTCCCGTCGTGTCCTTGGCTGGCGAGCGAGTAGGCTTCCTCCGCTTCAATAATTTATGTAAGGTCAATTGCTTTCATACTTAAATAATAGTTTCACACTTGTTTTAGTCCGTGTAACATAGTCTTTTCTTATTTTAGAATAAGAACAAATTCAAGGACATGACAGGAGGTTTGATCCGCTCTGGTTAAAATCCAGTCCAACAACAGCAAAGCACGACTTCATCTGGCCTGATATAATCAATTACACAATTAAATCCTAAGGTGTTATCTAATTTAATGATAAATCAGTTTATCCTAGAAAGGGTTTTAACAATAAGAAGAAGAAGATTTTAAATCTGGTAGTATGATAGTTGATTTTTTAATGGGTCTACGCTTATAGTTAGTGGAATACAACAGAACAAACAGTAAAAAGAAACATTTTATCTTTGGCTGACTTTTCTAAGAAATCCATCTGAAGTTTTAATACGTATTTTAAAGTGTTGTACAGCATAAGAAAAACCAGTTATAGTTTTTATAAGTGTTTTAAAGTGTTCCAGTATGTTTTAATGTGTTCCATTATAACATCAAGAAATGGACAGTGTGTGTATATGGGTTAAAGATAGTGTTATATATGACAATGTTTTATGTAAAACAGAATAATGTTAGATCTTGAGATTTGGGGAATGTTGATGTTGATGTAGAAATCGCTCATGAAGGGAGTTGGGGCTCCTGAAACAAGTACGTGTGAAACATTGTATAAAATTAGATATTGATAACATATTGACAGGGCGGACCAAACAATCACCCGTTGTGAGACATTCAGCTGATGAAACAGCATGTTGAAAACATGAGGATGGTATTTTTGTCGCCCAGTATGAGTCCATTCAGTGGTTGCTGAATTAATAAAGTGAGTTCCTGAAAATATTTTTTTCCAACTAATCACTGACTGCATAGTGTGATGTGGTTGTAATACATTATTTATTTAGTTTGTATTAAAATTACTGTAGCAATGCTTTTGACTATTTTAACCTCCAACTATTCTGTATGTCGTCATTGCCAGGAAGAAACCTATGTGTAAAACAACATTTTACAGGAGAAACAAAAATCTCTTTAGTATTTAAGAGATGTAGTTAAAAACCAAGATTACAACGTGCGTTCCATAAGTAATGCGACCAATATTTTTTTCTGACGCAACCGTACACCGCAGTGTGTTCTAACCTGCTGGGCTAGGTGGAGAGGGGTGTTAGCTTCAAATGCTCTTTGTCTCATTCGGCAGCGAGCTGCTGGAGAGTCAGGACGTGCATTTCCGTCAAGCCCGTTTTGAGTTCATGTAACACGGCACAATGGATCGTTATGTAGAGCAACGGTTCGCTATAAAATTTTGCATTAAACTTGGGAAGTCTGCCACCGAAACGTTTCCATTACTTCAGCAGGCCTTTGGGACTGATTGCTTGTCCAAATCACAAGTTTTCCGATGGCACAAGTTGTTCATGGAGGGCCGAGAGGAGATCACCGACGAACCTCGCAGTGATATAGATGTTGATTCCCATAGGGAATCTGAAATATTTGTCCTGAATGAGTAAATTTATAATACCAATATAAATGGTCCGTTATTGGACATTATAAATTTTCCAGCTAACTCATTCTTGGTTGCCAGCGTTTCGCCCTGATGTGCTAGGGTGGGCTCATCAGTTGGTACCTAGCACACCTACCAATATGCTGGCTAGTGCATACCGTGGAGGCCACTGCGTAGGCTAACTGGAGCCACCGGCAGTGCCAATGCACTAAGAGACTTTGTCTCATCACTAAAAATTGATGCCTGCTTGGCCATCAGATGATATAGATGTTGATTCCCATAGGGAATCTGAAATATTTGTCCTGAATGAGTAAATTTATAATACCAATATAAATGGTCCGTTATTGGACATTATAAATTTTCCAGCTAACTCATTCTTGGTTGCCAGCGTTTCGCCCTGATGTGCTAGGGTGGGCTCATCAGTTGGTACCTAGCACACCTACCAATACGCTGGCTAGTGCATACCGTGGAGGCCACTGCGTAGGCTAACTGGAGCCACCGGCAGTGCCAATGCACTAAGAGACTTTGTCTCATCACTAAAAATTGATGCCTGCTTGGCCATCAGATGATATAGATGTTGATTCCCATAGGGAATCTGAAATATTTGTCCTGAATGAGTAAATTTATAATACCAATATAAATGGTCCGTTATTGGACATTATAAATTTTCCAGCTAACTCATTCTTGGTTGCCAGCGTTTCGCCCTGATGTGCTAGGGTGGGCTCATCAGTTGGTACCTAGCACACCTACCAATACGCTGGCTAGTGCATACCGTGGAGGCCACTGCGTAGGCTAACTGGAGCCACCGGCAGTGCCAATGCACTAAGAGACTTTGTCTCATCACTAAAAATTGATGCCTGCTTGGCCATCAGATGATATAGATGTTGATTCCCATAGGGAATCTGAAATATTTGTCCTGAATGAGTAAATTTATAATACCAATATAAATGGTCCGTTATTGGACATTATAAATTTTCCAGCTAACTCATTCTTGGTTGCCAGCGTTTCGCCCTGATGTGCTAGGGTGGGCTCATCAGTTGGTACCTAGCACACCTACCAATACGCTGGCTAGTGCATACCGTGGAGGCCACTGCGTAGGCTAACTGGAGCCACCGGCAATGCCAATGCACTAAGAGACTTTGTCTCATCACTAAAAATTGATGCCTGCTTGGCCATCAGATGATATAGATGTTGATTCCCATAGGGAATCTGAAATATTTGTCCTGAATGAGTAAATTTATAATACCAATATAAATGGTCCGTTATTGGACATTATAAATTTTCCAGCTAACTCATTCTTGGTTGCCAGCGTTTCGCCCTGATGTGCTAGGGTGGGCTCATCAGTTGGTACCTAGCACACCTACCAATACGCTGGCTAGTGCATACCGTGGAGGCCACTGCGTAGGCTAACTGGAGCCACCGGCAGTGCCAATGCACTAAGAGACTTTGTCTCATCACTAAAAATTGATGCCTGCTTGGCCATCAGATGATATAGATGTTGATTCCCATAGGGAATCTGAAATATTTGTCCTGAATGAGTAAATTTATAATACCAATATAAATGGTCCGTTATTGGACATTATAAATTTTCCAGCTAACTCATTCTTGGTTGCCAGCGTTTCGCCCTGATGTGCTAGGGTGGACGGCCATCAACCTCACGAGTCGATGAAAATGTGACGCATGTGCGCGATTGAACTCTGACAGACGGCTGAATTGATAGCACAAACTCTAAACATGGGAAAAACAACCATTTTCCGCATTGTGACTGAAAAGGAGGGTCTCGCGCTGCCGAAGCGACATCAAGGACACGTGGAAAATTCATCACGACAACGTGCCGAGTCACAGCGCCTTCATTGTCAACAACTTCCTGGCCAGGACCAACACCCCATTGGTTCCCCAGCCTCCCTACAGTCCTGACCTGGCTCCCGCTGCCTTTTTTTTTTGTTTCCTCGGTTAAAAGGAGTCATGAAAGGAAAACATTGGGACACGATTGAAAGAATCCAGGCGCATGTTACATCGGCTCTAAAGGACATTCCGGAAAAGGCCTTCCAGGCATGGAAACACCGCCTCCAGAAGTGTATCAACGCAAGAGGGTGCTATTTTGAAGATTTTTTATTATTTGTACGAATATATTCAATAAATGATTTTTTATGAATTTGGTCGCATTATTTATGGAACGCACCTTGTATAAACAATTCTTATCATTACCCCTTAGCTTCTATTTGATGAAGGAGGTAGATTATATTTACAGAATAGCAGCTATAACTTTGAAATATCACATAGGATGTTTTGGTCAGAAAAGCCTGGGCTTTCCAGTAGTACCAAAATCTCAATTTCACATAGGAGGTTTTTTTCCCGGCCATGACGATGTGTTTTCAAAATATTTGTATTAATTATTTACAAGTTCTTAAAATGAAGGGGCTTATTAATGAATCTTCAAATAATAATGCACAACTCAATGTATTATTAGGCAAGTACAAATAAATTAAACTAGAAAATACTTTTATTTCTCTTTCCTCTATCCAAAGCTTTTATATTATACAGCTTTTATTTAAAAATGATAGGAAACATTTGCTAACTGCTGATATAAGGCTTACAAAAACTTTTTCTTTTGCTGTAACAACACAATATCAAACATGCAGGCCTATCTATACACTCTACAATTTAAAACTGTTATCAAACATCTAATATGTTACACAATATTAAACTAATTACTCTGCAAACATTAGATTCATAATATTTCCCATAGAATATATGCTATGAGGAGGCTAGAAGTCCACAAGTAATTTGTTGCATCCACAACAGCACCAGAGCAATAAAGAGGAAAGCTCTAAAATTCACTGTTTAATTTGTCAGTCAATTATATGGTCCCAAAATCAGAAACTTAGCACACCTGATTTTTCAAGCATTTTAAATTCTTTGTTCAATTTTAGCCTATATACAGCACCCAAAGAGAAGATAACAGACTGGTGAAATTAAAATGTAACTAATTTTATTTAACAAATTGGAATGGTATTTAAATATAAAAACTACACAACTAATACCATCATAATTCATTGGAAGGAAATAAGTCAATCTTTTAAGCAGCAAATATTAACATATTTTTAAAAATTTATTCTTCAGAGTGGATTAAATAAATATTCATAAAACATTAATAAAACAGTATATCAAAATTATGCTATTAGATGAAAACTACTCACATTTTCCTACCTAGGAGTACGACTGTTCTATCCAACTTCTATGTAAGTTCTTTTGATTTTATTAGCCACATAACTTTGATGAAAGATAGATCAGGTCAAGAATGACAAAATATTTCAGAAATACATTTTTATAAAGAGTGCTCATCAAATAGATTATAAATCATCAGTAAATATAATAAATGACTTACATGTAAATAAAGAGCAAAACCATGATTTTTATGTTTTTTTTACAATATGACGGAATGATTTTTAAATTAGGGTTTTGTTAAGCATTTTTGAACATTTTAACTTCTCTCATACAGGCTAGATATCAGGCTAAAATTTAAATAAGCATCAATCAAATCTGCTTCAGTATTCTATTCTAGTTATTAAAATATATAGGACTATCACAATAGAACATAAATCTCGTATAAATATATGGCCAAATATTAAGGTACATATATATACTTATTTCTTGCAAGTGTACTGTTCCACATAAGTCATGGCTGTTGGAATAAATAAAAATTATACAAGCTAATTTGTGTATGGTAATAGTAATTTATATCGCTTTGTTATTAATGGTATATAAAAAATTACATCAAGAATATAGATATGCGGATCATCTTCTAACAGCAAGCAGCAGATTCTAAATTTTTAATAATCACCCATTTTTCATTTAATATCTTTATATGAATTTATGGAAGAAGCAGACGTGGCCAACAGCTGGAAACTGCAGATGATTATGATGATATGAATTTATGGAAGAGAAGGTAATGCAGTAGGAGAATTCAGACTGGGACAAAGGAATGAAAGATGTAGTCAGCTGCTTGAATTCTGCACCGATCATAATTTAGCCCTTACCAATGATTGGTTCAAACACCTCAAACAATGACTGTATACATGGACAACACCTGGAGACACTGAAAGGTATCAAATAGACTTCATTATGATTGGGCAGGGATTCAGAAACCAGGTGTTGGATTGCAAGACCTTTGGTGTGGTCTCTGACCACAACTTGGTAGTCATGAAATGTCACCTAAAGTTTAAGAAATTGAAGGAAGAAAGGAATGCAAGAAGATGGGATCTAGGTAAGTTGAAAGAAAAGAGTGTGAGGGATAGTTTTGAGGAACATGTTGCACAAGGACTGAATGAAAAGGGTGAAAAACACAATAGGTGAAGAATGGGCAGTCATGAAGAATGTGTTTAGTAGGGCTGATGAAGAAAGATTAGGAAGAAAAGTGAGATCAAGTAAGAATCAGTAGATAACTTGGCAGATGTTAGACCTGACTGACAAACAATGAAAATACAAGAATGCAATAAAAATTTAAAAATGAGAGGGCAGGAAGGAATGCAGGCGATTAAGGAAAGAAAGAAGACAGAAGGTGCACGACAGCTGAGGAAGAATGGCCGAATGAGAAGTGCAAAGATGTTGAAGGTTGTATGGTTGTAGGAAAGGCAGATGCTGCATACTGGAAAATCAAGGAAATCTTTGGAGAAAGGAAAACCAGGTGTATGGATATAGAGCTCGTATGGAAGACCACTTCTAGGGAAAGAAGACAAGGCAGAAAGATGGTAGAAACATATCCAACAGTTGTATCAAGGAAAAGACGTAGATGATATGGTTCTGGAACAAGAACAGGCTGTTAATGCCGATGAAATGTGGGACCCAGTTTTGAGGTCAGAATTCAACAGAGCTTTGAGAGACTTCAATAGGAACAAGGCACCTGGAATTGATGACATACCCTCAGATTACTGACTGCATTAGGAGAAACCAGCATAGCGAGGTCATTCTATTTAGTGTGTAAGATGAATGATAGGAGAAGTGCCATCCAATTTTAGACAGAATATTGTTATACCTAGGTGCTGACAAATGTGAAAACTACCACACTGTAGGTTTAGTATCTTAGTATCTTGTAAAATTTTAACACACATTGTTTACAGAAAAATGGAAAGAAGGGTTGAGTTGGGAGAATAACGGTTTGATTTCATAAGAAATGTCAGAACAAGTGAAGCAATTCTGACTTTTAAGTCTGATCCTAGAGTATCGAATTGAACCACAAGGGGTCGCGTCAAAAGAGTTGCGTGTTGGATCACACATGGTTTTTAACTGAGGAGTATAAAATACCAGTTTTTGTAGCAAACCCTATTGTGTTTTTAAGTAAATACATGTCCATGAAATGAAATTTCAGTTTTTCTTTCAAAACACATTGTATTGTGTAAGAAAAGTACACCATGAAACAAAATTCCAGCTTTTATAGCAAAATAACCTGTGTTATTAAAGGAAAGCATATCCATGAAACAAAATACCAGTTGTTATGGCAAAACACATTGTATTATTGATGGAAAATATATCCATGAAACAAAATATAAATTTTCTTGCAAAATGCATTATATTGTTAAGTAAAAATATAACCCTGAAACAAAATACCAGTGTTTACTGCAATACACATTGTATTATTAAAGAAAATAATATCCGTGAAACAAAATAGTAGTTTTAGTAACAAAACTCATCGTATTATTAAATAAAAGCATATCCATGAAACCAAATACCAGATTTTTAGCAAAACACATTGTTATTGAAGAAAAATATATCCATGAAACTTACAAAACACTTCTATACCGACAACAAAGACCGCAGACAGCAAACATCAGGAATCACACATGGTGTAAAGGACTACATAATAAGGCAAAGCCAGAAGTTGCGCACGGTGGAAACGACCAGGCTTACAGAAAAAACTTTCCACTGACTGTCTGGTGATGAAAGGGGGAATAACGAACATAAATACATGTAGTGAACGAGTCCGTTGAAAGGTACAGAAAAGGAGGAAGCTTTATACTGTGAAACTATTCTGAAAGAATAAAATATGTATGCACCCGGTCTAAAAGACAGTGATGCGACCCCTCATGGGTTAAGAAGGACAAGCCCATGTACATGGCATTCCTAGATCTAGAAAAGGCATTTGATAATGTTGATTAGACGAAGCCGCTTCAGATTCTGAAAGTGATCGGGATCAGATACTGAGAAAGACGAATGATCTACAATCTGTACAAAAATCAGTCTACCAGGCGCGTTGGCCGTACGGTTAGGAGCATGCAGCTATGAGCTTGCGTCCGGGAGATAGTGGGTTCGAACCTCACTCTCAGCAGCCTTGAAAATGGTTTTCTGTGGTTTCCCATTTTTGCACCAGGCAAATGCTGGGGCTGTATCTTAATTAAGGTATCTGTATCGGTGCAACATAAAGCAAATTGTAAATTAAAAAATCACCTGCAGTAATAACGATCTATGGCTCTGAAAAAGAAGCAGCAATCCAGAAACGAGTGGGGAAAGGCTGTTATTTGTTCTCTCTCCCTTTCAATGTTTATATAGAATAATCAGTAAAGAACATCAAAGAGGAATTTGGAAAGGAAAGCACAATACAAGGAGAGGAAATCAAAATTCTGAAATTTGCCAATGATATTGTTCTTTAATCTGAGTCTGCAGAAGATCAATATCAATCAATACTGATCTGCATTTAGGGCAGTCGCCCAGGTGGCAGATTCCCTATCTGTTGCTTTCCTAGCCTTTTCCTAAATGATTTCAAAGAAACTGGAAATTTATGTTCAAAGTGAGCAAATTTCTTTTAAAAGGCCTTTCTTGCTTGTGCTAGCCTGCATTTTATGTCCTCCTTACTTCTATCATTATTAGTTATTCTACTACCCAAGTAACAATATTCATCTACTCCTTTAAGACTTGATTTCCTAATCTAATATTTTCTGCATCACCGACTTGGTTTGACTGTGCTCCATTACTTTTGTTTTGAATTTATTTATTTTCATCTTGTATTCCTTCTCCATGAAGAACTGCATGAGAGATCTGGAGTAATTGCTGAATGGTATGGGCTAGAGCAATTTTGTTACTTTCATTGATCTGTCTCTGTCTTATCCTTGGCTTTGGTAATATGAAAGTGACTGAGGTATGAGCGATGCTAGTAATGCCATTCCTTATGCAGCCAGTCCCTGCTATGAATGGTATGAAAATGTTGCTCATAGGGTCGGTTGGTGCATGTATTTCAGTGGGCTTGGCAGACTGATATGTAATAGCAACTTCTGGCTCGGTGAGGAAAGCAACGGGAAACTACCTCATTCCTCATTTCCCTAGTACGCCTCTTCAGTGATGCCTAGGCCATCTATGACAGCTGATGTCAGAGCTGTTGAGGATCCAACCAGCCTTAGGGCTGAAGACTGAACATACATACATGGACACAGTCTTGGAGAAGGAATACAAGATGAAAATAAATAAATTCAAAACAAAAGTAATGGAGCACAGTCAAACAAAGTCGGTGATGCAGAAAATATTAGATTAGGAAATCAAGTCTTAAAGGAGTAGATGAATATTGTTACTTGGGTAGTAGAATAACTAATAATGATAGAAGTAAGGAGGACATAAAATGCAGGCTAGCACAAGTAAGAAAGGCCTTTTAAAAGAAATTTGCTCACTTTGAACATTGATATATGAATTAGAAAGACATTTTTGAAGACTTTCATCTGGAGTGTGGCATTGCATGGAAGTGAAACATGGACGATAACCAGCCCAGAAAGAAAATGAGAGGAGAACGATTTGGCAAATTACACCAAAAGAAGAAAGAGAACAATAAGACACATCTTAAGACACCCAGAACTTATTCAGTTGATTTTTGAGGGAAATTTAGTCGGTAAGAACAGCAGGTGTAGACCAAGGTATGAATATGGCAAACCATTCAGAGGAGATGTAGGGTGTAGTACTTACATAGAAATGAAAAGGTCAACATAGGATAGGGTGGCATGAAGAACTGCATGAAAACCAGTCTATAGATTGATGACCTAAAAATCCTAAATCCTGATCTGGCTGGAGTTGAGAAAGTGTTATGATGAAATGTATTTATTTAAACTACTCTTACTTATAGATGATAGAGGGGATTCAAAATGAAGTGGTTTGGACAAAGGACCATGAAACACTACAGACATTTAGCAAACACTGCTTCTTTACGATTTTCAATTTCACATTTGCTATTGTTGAAGTAGAATTTGAAGAGCATTTTGGAAACCACTGTCTTGTTTTGTTTGTTTGTTTTACACCTAGACTTCTGTAATGCATATACTAACATGCCTTGCAGGACAGTGGAACTGAACTGATAATAGATAGCTGAATGTAGTTTTATTATAAAGATAATGTAATGCAAATTTTCTGTAGGCCTACTATTTTCAATTATAATTTTGTGTCAGAAGTAAAGAGCAGAATAAACTTGCTGAGTTATTTCATGATTTCATAAATAATTAATAACAAAAGCTCAACATAAATGATTGTTATCACACTGTTTAATTAAAAAAAAACAAGCTTGTATAATTTTCTTTATTGACAAAGTAATGGCCCAGGTGGGACAGTTCCCCTGTTAGACAACAGAGAAAACTGGTTTGTCCTATTACAATCATACATCTATTATATCAATACAGTGACATTCCAGCTTAATATAACGTAGGCCTATGGTGTGACAGGAATTTCAGAGCAACTTCATACAAATATGACATTAACTAATTAAAGATAAATAAATAAATAAATAAATAAAACAAGCTCATAGTTTTATGTGACTAGTATCATGACCATAAATACTGAAACCTCCGTTATATGTGGAATCCAAAACATGAGGACCGCAGCCATTAAATGAATGAAAAAAAAGAAGTCAAGTATATATTAACTAATAAATAATAATAAAAATATTTATTACAAACTAAATGTTTTGTTCAACAAAACTTTTTTGTGAAATTCCTCACAATTCTCAACATAGTTCAACTCAAACTATTATTTTTTTATACTAAATCTACACAACTTCTATTTCTCTCAATCCTCCATTTTATCCCCATTACTGAAAATTTCTTGTGTATGCATTAGGTGGAAATATGCTTTAAAATCTTTAGGATTAACAAATGTTCTTCAGTTTTATTGAGCCAATTAAATCTATAATTGTTTTATTGTGAAGAGGTACTTTTAGATTTTCACCATGCTCTTCAGAATATGTTGTCCTCTTAGATCAAAACTGCTCACTTTTTACCATTGGTACTGTGGTCTAAAGTATGATATTTAAAAAGGAAGAATTTGTTTTCTGAACAATGGAAACTTCAGTGTATATAGTATAAGCGGCAAATGACATGAAAACCATACATCTGGTAGTCCTGCTGGTGAGAAGCCACTGATGATTACAGTGTACATAAATACTTTAATTTATTAATAAGTAAGGGGCAGATTCTTATGACATGTCTTATTTTTTCTTTAAGCCATAATTTGTCCTATTTTTACTTTTTTGGTCATATTTATGCTTAAATCTGTGATAAAGTAATACTTTGGTCATATTTAGGGGATTTTTTTATAGCTATAATCATCAGTCAAGCTGAAATAACCAATGTACAAGTGCACAAATAATTGCTTACTCAAATAACGCTGGCCTGTGACAATTCTGCTGTTTTGGTGAAAATGAATTATTTACATGGAAAATAATGTGCTGATTTAAAAAATGTCAGCAGTTTTGTCCGAGTGCAAACAAATTTTACCTAATTTGATATTGCATTTATATATGTTTGCTGATTTAAAAAATGTCAGCAGTTTTGTCCCAGTGTGAACAGATTTTATCTAATTTGACATTGCATGAATTTTACTGGATACTATTCATAGCTCGTCGTTATTGTGGTAAAAGTGATAATTTTTTTATGCAAATGGGGCAGTAGAAGAAGGATGAACATTGGACACTGAACGAATTACCTCAGAGAAGAAGTTTAACCACAGGAGGAAAATAAGTAATTCATGCCAGTCTAGTTGATTGAACAGAAAAACTTAGGATCATGAAACAATTGGTGAAATCTCTAAAGGGTGGCTTGTGCTTCAAGTATTTAAGCTGTAAACTCCCAGTTTTAATCCAAAACTAAGACAAAAAGGAGAGTTCAATGGATCTCAAATTAGACAGCTTATGAAGGACACTGCATCCTTATATTGAGAACAAAGAACCAGAGAAACAAGGAAATGCCATTTGGTCCTTGTTTTAATGATGGTGAAATCCTGACATTCACCTCCCCGTGGTAGAGAGGGGGCAAAGACTACATATAAAAATAATATTTTATATGCAGGCGGCTAATGAATGAAGGGACTGATTATCTCCCGGTATAAGGAGATCTCCTATACCAAGTGCCAACAGTCTCTTTGAGAGTGGATGAGCGGGTATGGGTAAGGGCACTCTATTGTTCTGGGGACAAGAAATTGTTCCCAAAGGCGGAAGAACCAGTTTGGTCAACAGCATTAGGATGCAGAAGGCAACGGGAAACCACTGCGTTAAAGATCCTGAGAGATATTCCAATAAATCCACATGGCATGGCTGCAACGTCAAGATCGGAGCTGGCCGTGTGGATCGTCTGCCTCCGTTTGGAGATGATGTCTTAAGAAGAAGAAGATGTGCTTTCAGAGATGTGGTCTGTAAATTTCTTAGAAATGTAAAAGATGTGCAGGTATGAAGAAACTGTGAGAAATATGTTACGAAGACCGCAAGTACTTGGATGCATTACGAGTGTAAACTCCACTGTTTTTACTCTCATCTTCACCACTTTCCTGATGATTACAGAACCCAGAGTGATGAACAGGATGACAGGAGGGAAGGTACCAGTTAACACTTCATGGCCGATGACACATGTGCGTCATAACTCCACTTTCATGTTGTGCCGATGCCGACACATGTGCGTCACACTCCACACCAAATATTAAAGCTTGTATTTCCACTAGTACCTATGTAAACAAGTGGACCCCTTATCTGTGCATTGTTAAGCTATTGTTAAACATACGCTCCAACTGGGCATCAGGTTAATTGTAGTTACTGTCTCTGTAGACGTTACAATTGGGCATAATTTTCTGCAATGTCAACAGAAAATATTGAGGTTACAGGGCCTTCTCACTGGAAGAAACACTGCCTTGTAGGTTCCCAAAATCCATCATACCCCCCTACAGCAACACATTTTTGCCTTTTGCTAGTAAATGTGTGCCTAAGGAGAATGGGCGATCGTGGAAGCCGTGCAGACAGTGTAAGAAGGAGGCGGCGTGTAGGACTGCATGCTCTACTGCAGTGTGTGTCCGGGACAGCCAATCTTGTGTCTTGAGCAATATTTCTTGAAATTCCGCAAAAGACAGAAGTAACTGACTCCAAACAATGCCATATCTACCTGCGTTTATTGCAGCGTACTATTAATGGCTACTGCATTGACAAGGTCCATTGTACAGAGATTGTTCACACATCAATAACAGGGATTTTACCATGCAGCATTTTTGGCAGAAATGTTCAAAAACATGTTCATCTGTTGTAGGAAAGTTATTGAATACCTACGACCGAACAAAACATTCTTTCTCCGACTCCCCTTCATACCTATCATGACACTTACACTGTGTCAAACGACACTGCAGACGGAAAGCTCTCATCGGTAGTACCATGGCTCCCACACACAGAAATTTTATTGAAATAATTCAAATGATAATCTAAAATGGGCAGGGACACAGAAATAAACTCTGTTAAGCAAAACAAGTACTACAGTACCGAGGCAACGGTTACCCATATCCGAGCGGCCATGAACGTATTAATGTAGCAATGTTGGTGGACTATTGTTGGTGCTTGAAAAGAGAAAACTAACAAGGACATAAACGTAAATCAATGCAATCCTCCGTCGAGGTAAAGAAAAAATTCTTATCTTCAACAACTGATCTTTTATAAGGTATATAGTCTGTAGTCAGTTTTTAGTAGAAAAAGTGTCCGCCTCCGTAGCGTAACGGTTAGTATTATTAGCTGCCGTCCTCGGAGGCCCGGGTTCGATTCCCGGTACTGCCAGAAATTTAAGAATGGCAGGAGGGCTGGTGTATGGTTCAAATGGTACAAGCAGCTCACCTCCAATGGGGGTGTGCCTGAAAAGAGCTGCACCACCTCGGGATGAGGACATGAGTTTGGTCCGACTCGTTGGCTGAATGGTCAGCGTACTGGCCTTCGGTTCAGAGGGTCCCGGGTTCGATTCCCGGCCGGGTCGGGGATTTTAACCTTCATTGGTTAATTCCATAGGCTCGGGGGCTGGGCGTTTGTGCTGTCCCCAACATCCCTGCTACTCACACACCACACATAACACTATCCTCCACCACAATAACACGCAGTTACCTACAAATGGCAGATGCCGCCCACCCTCATCGGAGGGTCTGCCTTACAAGGGCTGCACCCGGCTAGAAATAGCCACACGAAACTATACTAGTAGAAAAAGTTCTGAATTTTGTATTCAATTTTTAATGTTCTTTATTAGAAAAAATCCACATTTTAGCATAATTTTTTTGGTTTGTAAGAAAACCTTACTGATTGAGAAAAATGGACTTCACAATTCAATTGAGTGGTCGAAATTAGATTTTATTTCGCAGCTTAGTGTAATTCCTTCAGTTGCCAGCTGCATAGCCTGTTATGCTGTGCTATGAAGGGTTTTCTTTGTAAACAGGTAGCTTTACTTCAGGTATAATAGGAAACAAGCTGGAATGTCTTAATCCCGTTTCCTACTAATCATCTTCTCAATGTCAAAATGGGAAGATGACTGATTCATCCTGTTTGCTGCTTTCTTGAAGACACCAAATACCAATCTAACCCCACCCTGCCTTCATTCTTAAAGTTTCATGGTCATTCAGTTGATACCTTATGTACAACATGTCTAAAACCAAGAGTGTAAAATTTTTAAAGATTGTTTGAGAGTTTGAGGAAAATGCTTTTAGTACTGATGGTATTGTTTTATATTATAAAATGTGTGAAATTAGAGTATCAGCTCAAAAGCATGTGACTCTGCTAAGAATAAGAAGTGATTAACAACACATAGAAAGCAGGTAGCATTTGATATTAGAGAGCTCTTCTTCAAGTGCAGCTCCAGCCGAAACCTCTTCAGAATTTTTTTTACGATCTCTGTAAAATTACGGTGACTTCAAACATTACCTAAAAAAATTAAATAGTGCCAGAATTGACATTTCTAACAGAAATATATCACTTATCAAATTCTATTGAATTGACTGTGAGGAAAAATTGTACGAGGGCCATCCGGAAAGCAGTACCCGTTAGTGCCGCATGAAGCGCTGACGACTCGGGTAGCCGCTGGGCAAGGTCATACCGTATCAGTGGCTTGTCTGCCTGCTCTGTGCGAGGTTGCATGATGCCAGCATTGCCTGTGTTCTGTCTGTGATTGTTTAAAAAGTTTAAACAAATTGAGAATCCCGCCAGTTGTGAAGTGAGGGCCGTGATTAAATTTCTTAATGCATGAAACGTTCGACTTTGTGATATTCATCGCCAATTAACGGAGGTGTATGGAGACAATGTGATGGACAAGTCGTCTGTTCGGCGCTGGTGTCGCAAATTCAACCTGGGGAGGGGGAATACACACGATGAGGAGCGTTCAGGGAGACCATCTGCCATTACAGACCAACTGCTGAACGCAGTAGACGAATGCGTGAGGAACGATCGGCACGTCACAATTGATGAACTCTGTGAACATTTTCCTAATGTGTCTCGAACAATTGTTCATGAAAGTGTCAAAGACCATCTGCGTTATTAAAAAATCTGTGCAAGGTGGGTCCCTCGCATGCTTACAGGGGAGCACAAAACCAAGTGTATGGCTGCAGCACTGACGTTTCTGGGACGTTATTCCGATGAAGGAGACTCTTTCCTGACTCGCATCATTACTGGGGACGAAACATGGATTTGTTATGCATCACCTGAGAGTAAACGACAGTCAATGGAGTGGCATCATGCTCATTCACAAACCAAACCAAACCAAAAAAATTTAAGATAGTTCTGTCCACCAGGAAACTCATAGCAACCGTTTTCTGGGATCGGCGAGGTGTACTGCTCATTAATTTAATGGCCCGTGGAGACACAATTAATGCTAATGCGTATTGTGAAACATTAAAGAAATTACGGCGGGCAATACAAAATCGACGGCGAGGTCTATTGTCTACAGGGGTCATTCTCCTTCATGACAATGCCAGGCCTTCTGCAGCTGCGATAACACCACAACTTTTGCAGCAATTCAAGTGAGAAACCTTCGACCATCCCCCGCATAGCCCAGACTTGGCCCCTTCGGATTTTCATCTCTTTATGAAGCTTAAAGACTTTCTGGCAGGAAAAAGATTTGACAGCGATGAAGAACTTAAACGAGCCATGACTACGTATCTCAATACGCTGGCAGAGGAGGACTATGACGCTGGAATAAAAAAACTTGTCCCACGTTATGACAAATGCCTAAATTTGCTTGGAGATTATGTGGAGAAGTAGTGTAAAGTATGCTCTTTCCAATAAAAATGTGTATATTTGTTAATATTTACTCCTGTGTCTTTATTGCGCAAACGGGTACCACTTTCCGGATGGCCTTCGTATTTCTATCTCCTATGAAGATGTGTTACAAAAGATAAGATGAAACAAGTGATGTAGATGGAAGATAGGTAGCACTCAATATAAAAGACTAAATTATAAGGGCATATTTAAACATGTTTTAGGCCATAAATACATGCAATTTGTAATATTTTTAGGTAATAGTAGGAATCTGCCCCTATTAAAAAGAGTAATGTGTGATTTTATGTTTATAATATTATATTTGTGAATGATCCAATTGAGGAGCCTATCATACGTATTTATCCTTTAGTTTTAAACCCATGCTCTGAAATGCAAAATGCTATATTTGCTCTGAAATGCACAATTACATCACTGAGTAAAATTCACTTAAATGTGGCTTATAACTGTATAATTTCATTTTTATTTCAGTGATTTTCAAGGTAGATGTCTGAGTTTGGAGAATTAATCGAGAGTTGAGCATTTGCATACATATAATTAGACTGCTGCAATATATCACCTGAAAATAATATAGCTATCGCTATCTAAGATTTATTTTCAGGGAAAAGTATGATAAATGCCCAGCGCAAGTGAGTACAAGAAGTAGGACTGTCAGAGCAGTAGCATAACACAATGAGCAGAGTATGAACCTTTTGTTCCTCAGTTCTTCGCAATCTCATTTTGCAATGTATAGCAGATTAGATATATATTTATGTGTTTATGAATGTTGAGTCCTAGTCTGTAGGCTCATTCAATCTCTAACAGATACACTATGACAGCGATGACCAGGGGAATTCACGACCTTCGAACTGTGACATGAAGCAGCCATCATGTAGCATGCCAAGTACATGTCAGTATTTCATTGTGTGTTTTGGTGTCAACAACACATACACTTTATTGTTAGATATCACCCAGATCCTTTTCAAGAACGGGACATAAATGAAAGTACTGAAATAAAGTCACGTCAGAATCTATCTTCTCTTGATATAACTATTGGTTATGGTCATTAAAAAATGAAGCAATACTTGTAGTCATCAAATGGTGCACCACTATAATTATAATTCTTTAAAATGCAACCATATTTATCGACAGTTTTCGACACTGACATTACAACCTCAGTTAATAATAATGCCGACTGAGTTGGCCGTGTAGTTATGGGTGCAGAACTGTGAGCTTGCATTCGGGAGATAGTGGGTTCGAACCCCACTGTTGGCAGCCCTGAAGTTGGTTTTCTGTAATTTCTCATATTCACACCAGGCAAATGCTATGACTGTACCTTAATTAAGGCCACAGCTGCTTTCTTTCTACTCCTAAGCCATTTCCTATCACATCGTCACCATAATACCTATCTGTGTTGGTGCAACATAAAGCAACTTGTAAAAAACAAAAAAAAAAAAAAAAAAACAAAAAAAAAAAAAAAAAAAAATTGTATAATCTCAGCTACCATGTGCAGGCATTTTGGCTTGTGCCATTTATGCTGACTTCATGTGTCTTTTGATATCCCACTTTGCTCTATCGCAGGGGTTTCCAAATTTTAGGGCTCGAGCGATACATTGGAAACCTTTGGCATGATTGTGGGCCGCACTTGATAACAGGCCAATTTTCATACAATTCTGCAAATAGAACAGAAGTACCATTATGAAATAATAAGCACAGTTGATTTCAATAAAAAAGGTTTAATAATTTTAATTGCTTAAAACCCTATTCTACAATTGCAACAAAGAGTGAAATTAAAAATAAACAAAAAATTTTACCTCGAAGAACTGAATTTTGAATAAGATCACTCAATAATGTCAGTTTATTTAAATTAATGTTTGACAAATGGGAAAAAAGGAAAGATAAAGACAATCTGAAATTAATAAAATACCAGTAGTCAAAACAAAACTTCAAAAAGGAGAATTTGGTGGTAGTACTGTGGTCAATCAACTGCATCTACCAATGAACAAATGTCTACCTCCAGCTCTGTTGTTGCTGATCTCATAAGGTGGAGCAAGGAAGAATCTGCAAGTCAACTTCAGTACTGTTTTTTTAATGAATTTTATAGCAAAAAAAAAAAAAAAATCCCACATGTGCGTGTTCCCAAACATTGAAGTCATTTAAATCTCAGCTGTCTTAAGTTCGGATATTTTTCACTGGATAACGGATTTAAAGAAATGTTCTTTTTCTTGTCTGGTCCAAATCCAAAGATCTTCCTTGTGGGGAGAATACTGATAGTTGCAAGTACCTAAAATCTCAGCAATGTACTTTTCTGAACATTTCTTTGAAAGTGCAGCACTGTGCACCAGCCAGTACTACCAACAAGAGAAGAATGAAGAACTGAAACTGCCTCTTACACCAAGGAAAATTAAATAATTTTTTGGTATTGCATACAATTTGAACAACCCATGAGGTATTTTTCATAAATTTTCTTCAAAATTCCTACCAGGCCTATCTCTGCCAGGTTTGAACCTGCGATTGTGGCTTATTTCCACTAAAATAACTTGTAGTTTCTTGTTCTATTGCACTTACTCTACTAATTGTGTTACACCATCACTTCTACAATCCAGTCACTTGCATTCATTTATGAAGTTATCATCCCTGAGATGCAGACTACAATATACATAGAGATAATACGCTATTGCACTCCGAAGTTCAACTCTGAGAGCTTCTCTAAATAAAACTCTTTCATACATGTGCCTCTTTTTAAATTTCTTTTGACAGATTCTCCAAAATATATTTCAGTTCCATACTTTTCATACAGGTTTGAAACCAAGAAAATCTTCCAAGTCTTATACATTCCTTTTTCCACTAAAATCAGATCAAGACAAATTCCTAGTAACCAACAAAACAGGGTATCAATCTCTCATACAATGAGGTGAAGTATATAGCATCTGCAATCAGAGAAGTTGAAAAGCATTTCATCTGCTGGAAAGGTGATGACATCAGTTTTTACGCCTTGAAAGGAATTCTCCTGATTTACTACTGTGAGAATGGGAAAACTATTACTGGCAAATATTATGTACCACTCCTATGTAAAATGAAGGCAACAGTAATGAAAAACTACTTGAAATGCCACCCCCCACTGGTGCTTTCAAACAATACTACAGCAAAAATTGGCTGAACTTGAGTCAGAAATTCTTTTGCATCCATCATATTCACCTGATCTCAAATTACCACTTTTTTTTTAACCTTAAAAGTTCTCTGGATGGACAAACAGTTTGGTCAAACAAAGAGGGAATACAGGGCATCAACTAGTAGTTTTTGGGATTCAAATAAACCCCACTTCCAGAAAGGAATTGGGAACCTCGAGAAACATAGGGAGAAGTGAATTGAACTTCAAGGGGGAATATGTCAAAAAATTACTTTGTAAAACAAAAATTGTCTCAACAGTCATACTGAGTACTCTTCAAACTACCCTCCTATCTTCTGCTCTAATTTATGCAATTCTATCACAATCTTGCCTTAGTAATTTGTTGTTATATTTTCAAGACTACTTCCTGCTATATATTTAAAAGTAATTAAAAATATATTTTGAGTCAATATCTTTGAGTCAGTCCACATAAGCCTTTCACCACAATAATATGTAATTTGTAACAATGAAAAGAACTATGTTCGCTAGTTGCTTTACGTCGCACCGACACAGATAGGTCTTATGGCGACAATGGGACAAGGAAGGGCTAGGAGTGGGAAGGAAGCGGCTGTGGCCTTAATGAAGGTACAACCCCAGCATTTGCCTGGTGTGAAAATGGGAAACCACGAAAAACCATTTTCAGGGCTGCCGACAGTGGGGTTCGAACCTACTATCTCCCGAATACTGGATACTGGCCACACTTAAGCGACTGCAGCTATCGAGCTCGATGAAGAACTATTTTAATTACAATATAATTTATCTTGGATTTACAGAATCAGGGACACTGAGAAAGAAGAATTATATTCTTAGCTACTGTAAGTGGAAACTTAAGAGAGTATCCATTCTAAATCTGTTCACATTCATAATTTTTGTTAAAATCTATGCACTACAGCAAAACATATGTTTATATTCTCAATGTAAGAATATAAATGAAATACAGAACTTAAGTATCTGATGAAAATATAATTTCATATAGTCACAGGTGCATACAAAAATGTTACAAAAAATATGTTTGAAAAATAAAAGAACTAATAGAGCTTAATGAATTCAATGTCTACAGAATATAGTAAGAACAAGGCAATAGCTGAAATTCTACTTAGAATAGAAAAATAACTGCTGTTGCTTCAAAATGAAGCATACTCAAGGCACAACAGGAAAGGCAATAACTAATCTATAAATAAAGTCTTTCTCAATAAATAAAATATTCTACAAAATTACAGTATATCACAAAGTTACATTTTTCTATAAATTGATAACTTTTTACTAATAATTCATCAATGTCAAAATTTCTAAAAATTTAAATGAGTTGCCAAACATGGCATATATTAGGAATATCCACATAGAATATCATATAAATAAACACAAAATAATACTTTTTATCCAACACACTGAGGTATTCTCTTCATTGTTAACAAAAATGTCAACAAGATATTAAATCTGACTATTGAAAGGTCATACTTACTAATTACAGAAATATAATAAAAAAAATTAGAACATGATACTGAACAGTAAAATACTGTACAATGATACTCAATATAAATATTGCACTGAAGACTAGAAAGTTACACTGTGTTCCAAATTTCAAAAATGGTTAGTTTAATAAATTATCACTAGGATGAAACTGTATTAACATTTCAACAGACATTATATTCACACAACTTTTCAAGGATGGAATTGACATACAATTTTTCATTTACTTATAAAACTATAAATTAGGTATATGCAAACACACACTCTAATATATTATTTGAATATTTCTTGCTGTCTATGAAAGAAAAGCTTTCAGGAATCTTGATTATATAATTTTGAAAGAAAACATGTACTTTCTTACATGCAATCTATTAAAATGCATCTGCATTTTTGGGTTCAAATATATATTTCAATATAAAATGTGCGCTATTTAACCACACAGTGATAATTTGATGATAAATACAGAAAATTAATGGCGTATTTGCCTCCCCTGAAAACTGGCCCTATGTAACAATATTCACTTTTAATTTTTCAAAAGAAGCTCATTACTGATAGCAATTATCACTCATTTATAAAAACTGATAATCAGAAGACATTCTCATATAATAAAAATATTTTAAAATGCAGCTCCAAAAATCATCAATACAAGAAGCAAATGAAAAGGACGACATATTTTTATAATCTGCCATCAGAAGTATCAAAAAATGGTCCCATGTCACACTATCAATATGGAAAGAAGTACAGATGACAAAGGAAACATAGGAACAGACAAGAGTGAAACAGATGCTTTTACTATGAGGCATATTCTAAAAATGTCTCTCCTTACCATTCAACTATTTAAAAAACACAGGAAAAGAATGTTGTACCAAATCAATGTTCCAAAAACATTGGCAGAATGGTCATGCCAATTACGTTCTATTAGATCATCATACTTTGCTATGCCTTTCTTTTCAGTTATAAGCCTGAGATAAATGTAACAGCAGTAAAATTATTTTATTGAGTTGATATAACAATCTGCAATCCAATTTACTTCTTGCGACAACAAAATACAGGAGGAAAACAAACACAAAGAGAGCAGGAGAGGAAAGGAGATGTCATTTTATAGCACCTGCTTACATGTGTGCATTATATTTTTCATCTACATTAAGATTTCTAGAATCTCATTTTACAACAGAGCCCTTTGCAAACAATACTGGTACTTTAATATCTAAAGGTTGTATAATTCATAGGATGCTCATATCATACTACATATTACCCTAATAAAAAGCAATAAATTACACTTTTGTAATTCCCATAAGCAATGAACAGATCTTCTTCCTCTCCTACTTCTTTTGCTACTCTAGCTGATATTTTTCATATCACAATTATGCTCTTTCAATATGACATGACAAATTAAGACTTTGTACTCAGCAGTGGACACAGACAAGTGTGGTACTAATATGTCTATTGAACTGTTATCAGATTCTGTATGGACACATTCTCCTGTCATCTGCCTCTCCTTTTTCCTTTCCTGATTTGCTTCTTGAATATTTTGTCTTCTTTCAGCATACTGCACTCAATCAGATAAGACTATTTTCTGTTGTAACTGAATAACACATAGTTTCAACCAAAATAAACTTAGAGAGGGAACTAGAAAACTCTTTCTCCATAAAACGTAAGAGGAAATGTTGGAGAGGCAAATCACATAGATATTGTAAAATCTTGAAATTATATATCCCCCTGAGCATTGAGGAATCTAACAACTCTACAAACTTTTCTTACTGGCTATTCACCAACAACTGAAGCTTTCCAAAGTGATACGACCAAGGTCTTCTGCAAATACAGTATATCATTCTTCAGACCATCTTGATGTAACATTGTATTTCCAATAGCTGCTATCATTGCACAGTGACAATTTAGAAATTTTCAGCCACCATTCTGTGCTATGAGATCTCTTCTAGGTTGCAAGAACCAATCCTGTATGCAGAACAACAAATTATCATCAGGAACTATTTCTCAACAAATGCTAATTAGTATACAGTCAAATTACACTAGTATGACCACGAGCTAATATCCATGAGTAACAGCTGTGTACAGCAAGGACAGCAGCTAGACGGGATGATAACTACAGTGCTGGTGCTGGTAAGTTGTCACAGGTATCTGTCTTGAGGTATGTTACCTGCAGTGCATCCCACAGCTGCTGGAGGTTGCATGATAGACAAACCACAGAGAGAACACAATGATCAAGGTGGCCCCACAGATTTTCAATTGGGTTCAAGTCTAGAGAATTAGGAGCCCAGAGAAGTACCATAATTCTCTGAAACCAAGACAACCTCCAGTTTTTCCTTTAAAATAATTTAAATCAGGCTTAAAAAGTGCTTTGTAAAATCATATGAATACCTTTCTTGTACAGTATATGCATTTTTAGACTATCTTTGTCTTCACGCCAATGCCGAACATCGGCTTTAGTTATGCTGTATTCTTTTGCAGCTGAAAATTACTCTTCATTTCCACAGGTTTAATAACCATTAAATTATAATTGGCATCATAATATTGAAGAGAACCAATTGAAAAAAAGCCGGCAATACCTGTTCCCCATGTTTCTACAATACGACGATCCATCAGGAAAAAATCCCTACTATCTGTAAAACTGTTACTTTTACTCGGTATCAGGTACAAATGGCTGCCGCTAGATGCACGTCTCGCTTGCCCAGCCTACTTCAGAGGCTATCAATGTATAATAAAGACAAAGATGTTAAAGGTCAACGAACGAGGTTATTGATATTGCACTGTCGAATGGCCATTTCACCCTTGTGTTTTTCGCGCACATACCTCACAATTTCATCTTCGACTTCTTTAAAGTGTCCTTGTTGCGGGCCACTGAATGCATTTTTTGTACAGTATGCATTTTTTAAGCAATCTCTGTCTTCACACTAACACCAAATACTGGCTTTAGTTAAGCCTATGCCATATTTTCTTGTGGCTGCAGAACTATTCTTCATTTCCACGTATTTAATAACCATTAGCTTAAAGTTGGCATCATAATATTGACAAGAACCCGTTGAAAATTTGCTGGCAATACCTATTCCATGTATTTTTACAATTTGATGATCCATCATGAAAATATTCCTGCTGTCTATAAAACTTAACTTTACCAAGCATCAGGTACAGTAGACGTGTTATAATTTGAGTAGCTGTGGCCTTTCTAAGAATTTGAAGGCTCGCATGTTTTGATGCCATTCTGCGGATTTGGGAAATGTTTTTGTAGAGGCTAATAGAATGTCATTCTATCTTCACTATTTCCCAAGCTCCAGTGACGTTACACAGACGCACTCTACAACTGGTTGTCGCAGCTAGTGATGTTAATCAAGATGCATACGTTGACTGTCAACGAGTTTTATGTGTGCACATGCGGTGATAAGAAGCAGCGTGGTTACCATGGTAGCTAACACTGGGGTTTCCCATTTTCACACCAGGCAAATGCTGGGGCTGTACCTTAATTAAGGCCATGGCCGCTTCCTTCCCAGTCCTAGCCCTTTCCTGTCCCATCGTCGCCATAAGACACATCTGTGTCAGTGCGACGTAAAGCCAATAGCAAAAAAAAAATAGCTAACAGTGGTGATCATTAACGTAAGGTTGTGAACGCAAGATGACCCTTGATTTTTCACGTGAGATTCTGAGGGGAAAAAAAAAAAAATTGTCTTGGATTCGGAAAAATACGGTACTTGGAAGTCTTGGTCATGCTCTTCCAACTACTGTTAGATACTTCTAGCTCTGTGACCTATCTCATTGTCTTGCTGGAAGAAATGACGTGCCCCAGGGAAGACTATCAGCATGTATGGGTGTACATGATCTGCAAGGATAAATTCATACCCAAATCCATTAAGAATGCCTTCCACAAAGATGAGTAATCCTGAAGAATGCCACAGCTTGTGTTCTATCAGCAATGGTTGCTGGGTGTTTGTTCTCCACCATTTCTTGCCCAAGACACCAATATCCATCCATTCAATAGAGCAGAAAGAAAGGAACTCATCAAAGAAGGCAACCCAAGGAGAAAAGGTCCAATTGTAACACTGCTGTGAAAACTGAAGCCTTTTCTGCCAATGCAACATCATTAGCATGGGTCCAGTGACCATCTGTTAGCTTTCGATCCCCAAGTGCAGCATGGTTTAAGTGAATAGTCATTTTAGACACATTTATTATTATTATTATTATTATTATTATTATTATTATTAATCATATAGTCGTATCAGCACATTAATTTTAATTCAAAACTGATTTTCAGACTCTAAGGTCCATCATCAGTGTTAAAATTTAAAAAATTTAATTTCACATGAGTGTGTCATCAAAATGGGTTAAAATAAGTTTTAAATTTTTTTTAAATGGAGCCCTGTTGAGATCAACTGTAAAATAAGAAACAGAAAAAAACAAGTGTAAAAGTATGCAAATAATACATACAGTATATACTTACAGTAACGCCAACCCTAGGTGGAGGGATGTATTCACTATTGTGTGTTTCCGTGGTGATTGGTAGAGTAAATGTGTGTATTAAGATTATCACAAACTGTGCTGCTTCAGAAATACAGCCACTTTTGACGTGAATGCTGTTATCATCCCTTTTTTGCTACCTGATAAATCGCCCCCTTTTACCTGTGGCAGCAACAAGTGATAAGTTTGCAAATAGCCTCTTGTACACCCTATGTACCCACCACGCCAGCTCAGAACATGTGAAGTATAGTACTTCATGGGCTATTCACTACTAATGTCGAATGTACAAGGTGATCATAATAATGAGACTAGACTGTGTATACAGAGTGTAACAATAAGGTATGGCTGAATTTTCATGAAACATTCCTCACATGTAGAAGAAAAATGAAATGTCATATGGCTTTAGAGTGTCCGCGGACAAGTTCGGCTCGCCAAATGCAGGTCTTTCAATTTGACGCCGTAGACGACCTGCCCATCATAATGAGGATGAAACGATGATGGAGATGGCACATACACCCAGCCCTCATGCCAGGAAAATTAACCAATAATGGTTAAAATTCCCAAACCTGCCAGGAATCGAACCCGGGTCCCCTGTGACCAACGGCCGGCATGCTAACCACTTAGCCATGGAGCCGGACATGTAGAAGTAGAAAATATATCATTATCTACAACTGTACATAGTACATTATTCATGGGAAACAACACAGGATCAGAAGACACCAGCATACAACATGAAACTCTTTCTTACCCGAAATGTTCAAAATGGCCTCTATTAGCGTTGATACATGTATTAACCCACCATCAGATCATCTGGGATTCAATGTGACGGCGGGCTGATGCATGTATCAATGCTAACGGATGGTGTGCTTTCAGGAACAAAACATGTCATTCTGTTATTAAATTTTTTCTGTTTTGCGTATTTTCTACCTTTATTAATCTTAAATTAATTTTGACAGACTGGAAAACCTGAAAGATGTTTATATTAACTAAGTTGAAACAGAAAAGAAAATGGCTTCAACTTTAATGAACTGAGATTGATGATGAAATAATAATAATAATAATAATAATAATAATAATAATAATAATAATAATAATAATAATAATAATAATAATAATAATAATGGTTCATGTTTGTGGGTTACTGTAGTCACGTCCTAGTTCATGAACCATGGGCAACGGCTGAGTGGCCTAGTAAGTGGTCCTGAGAGGAGGGATACCAGTTGCTATGGAATGGGAGTGGGCATCTCGGACATATTCTGAGTCCTGGCCCTCCTTGTGCTCAGGCGGCTAGGATTATACAATCCACCGGTGGTCCATAACCCGTTAGAGGAGAGATCCTCACTTGGACTATGTGCAAGTAGGGTAGCATCCTGCTTCATGAATCTACCGAGCTCAGAACATTTTAAGCAAGCCTCGGACCTATGGGAGTAACGGAGTCCCACTCCCATTTGACAGGCGAGGGACTCCTTGGAAACAACTTGGCGAACGAAATGGAATTCGATGGGGAGCTATCAATATTAATAGGACTTATGGAAGAAAGAAAGTAGAACTGGCTGAGTCAGCAAAGAGGATGCATCTGGATGTGCTAGAAGTAAGTGATATTCGGGTAAGGGGAGATTATGAGGAAGAGATAGGAGATTATAAAGTGTACTTGACGGGTGTTAGAAAGGGAAGGGCAGAGTCTGGGGTAGGGCTCTTTATCAGGAATACCATTGCATGCAACATAGTTTCTGTTAGGCACGTAAATGAGCAAATGATGTGGGTAGATTTGTCAGTTGGAGGAATTAGGATAAGAATTGTGTCCGTGTATTCACCATGTGAGGGTGCACATGAGGATGAAGTTGACAAGTTTTATGAAGCATTGAGTGACATCGTGATCAGGGTCAACAGCAAGGATAGAATAGTGCTAATGGGTGATTTCAATGCGAGAGTTGGGAATAGAACTGAAGGATACGAAAGGGTGATTGGTAAATGTGGGGAAAATATGGAAGCTAATGGGAATGGGAAGCGTTTGCTGGACTTCTGTGCTAGTATGGGTTTAGCTGTTACGAATACATTCTTCAAGCATAAAGCTATTCACCGCTACACATGGGAGGCTAGGGGTACCAGATCCATAATAGACTATATCTTAACAGACTTTGAATTCAGGAAATCTGTTAGGAATGTACGAGTTTTCCGGGGATTTTTCGATGATACAGACCACTATCTGATCTGTAGTGAACTAAGTATCTCTAGGCCTAGGGTAGAGAAAGTGAAATCTGTCTGCAAACGAATAAGGGTAGAAAATCTCCAGGACGAGGAAATTAGACAGAAGTACATGGATATGATTAGTGAGAAGTTTCGAACAGTAGACAGTAAGCAGGTTCAGGATATAGAAAGTGAATGGGTGGCATACAGGGATGCTGTATTAGAAACAGCAAGGGAATGCCTAGGAAAAAACTGTGTGTAAAGATGGGAAAAGGCGAACATCTTGGTGGAATGATGAAGTGAGAGCAGCTTGTAAACGTAAAAAGAAGGCTTATCAGAAATGGCTCCAAACAAGGGCCGAGGCAGACAGGGAGTTGTATGTAGATGAAAGAAACAGAGTGAAACAAATAATTGTTGAATCCAAAAAGAAGTCATGGGAAGATTTTGGTAACAACCTGGAAAGGCGAGGTCAAGCAGCAGGGAAACCTTTCTGGACAGTAATAAAGAATCTTAGGAAGGGAGGTAAAAAGGAAATGAACAGTGTTTTGAGTAATTCAGGTGGACTCATAATAGATCCCACGGAATCACTGGAGAGGTGCAGGGAATATTTTGAACATCTTCTCAATGTAAAAGGAAATCATCCTGGTGGTGTTGTGAACAGCCAAGCTCATGGGGAGGAGGAAAATGATGTTGGTGAAATTATGCTTGAGGAAGTGGAAAGGATGGTAAATAAACTCCATTGTCATAAGGCAGCAGGAATAGATGAAATTAGACCTGAAATGGTGAAGTATAGTGGGAAGGCAGGGATGAAATGGCTTCATAGAGTAGTAAAATTAGCGTGGAGTGTTGGTAAGGTACCTTCAGATTGGACAAAAGCAGTAATTGCACCTATCTATAAGCAAGGGAACAGGAAGGATTGCCACAACTATCGAGGTATCTCGTTGATTAGTATACCAGGCAAAGTATTCACTGGCATCTTGGAAGGGAGGGTGCGATCAGTCGTTGAGAGGAAGCTGGATGAAAACCAATGTGGTTTCAGACCACAGAGAGGCTGTCAGGATCAGATTTTCAGTATGCGCCAGGTAATTGAAAAATACTACGAGAGGAATAGGCAGTTGTGTTTATGTTTCGTAGATCTAGAGAAAGCATATGACAGGGTACCGAGGGAAAAGATGTTCGCCATACTGGGATACTATGGAATTAAAGGCAGATTATTAAAAGCAATCAAAGGCATTTATGTTGACAATTGGGCTTCAATGAGAATTGATGGTAGAATGAGTTCTTGGTTCAGGGTCCTTACAGGGGTTAGACAAGGCTGTAATCTTTCACCTTTGCTGTTCGTAGTGTACATGGATCATCTGCTGAAAGGTATAAAATTGGCAGGGAGGGATTCAGTTAGATGGAAATGTAGTAAGCAGTCTGGCCTATGCTGACGACTTGGTCTTAATGGCAGATTGTGCCGAAAGCCTACAGTCTAATATCTTGGAACTGGAAAATAGGTGCAATGAGTATGGTATGAAAATTAGCCTCTCAAAGACTAAATTGTTGTCAGTAGGTAAGAAATTCAACAGAATTGAATGTCAGATTGGTGATACAAAGCTAGAACAGGTCGATAATTTCAAGTATTTAGGTTGTGTGTTCTCCCAGGATGGTAACATAGTGAGATTTAAGCAAGGTGTCGTAAAGCTAATGCAGTGAGCTCGCAGCTGCGATCAACAGTATTCTGTAAGAAGGAAGTGAGCTCCCAGACGAAACTATCTTTACATCGGTCTGTTTTCAGACCAACTTTGCTTTACGGGAGCGAAAGGTGGGTGGACTCAAGATATCTTATTCATAAGTTAGAAGTAACAGACATGAAAGTAGCAAGAATGATTGCTGGTACAAACAGGTGGGAACAATGGCAGGAGGGTACTCGGAATGAGGAGATAAAGGCTAATCTAGGAATGAACTCGATGGATGAAGCTGTACGCATAAACCGGCTTCGGTGGTGGGGTCATGTGAGGCGAATGGAGGAGGATAGGTTACCTAGGAGAATAATGGACTCTGCTATGGAGGGTAAGAGAAGTAGAGGTAGACCAAGACGACGATGGTTAGACTCGGTTTCTAATGATTTAAAGATAAGAGGTATAGAACTAAATGAGGCCACAACACTAGTTGCAAATCGAGGATTGTGGCGACGTTTAGTAAATTCACAGAGGCTTGCAGACTGAACGCTGAAAGGCATAACAGTCTATAATGATAATGTATGTATGTATAATAATAATATTGTAGGTTTTTGCCCCATTCAATAAAGCATTGACCCACTCCAGTCTGGGCTGGCATTTTTAAAGATTAAAAAAAATATATATATCTCTGTACCTACAGAAGGTGCATAATTCTTTTTTCTATGTGCTTGTCTGAGCATCTAGTTTTTAAAAATGTTGTTTGTTTCATGTCAGCTATCAACTGCGATTTAAAAATTGTTTATTATATCATGTTTTGCAAGTGAAAAAAGTCTGATGGATTACTAAGTATACTTACCCTACTCTGAGCATTACAATTACAAAACAATGCTAATGAAAATTGTATAAAATAATAATTGTTTAAGAATAATAATAATAACAACAACAACAAAATAGGAGCTCTTATGAAATTACATATATATATATATGGGATGATAGTGACCGATGACCTTAGATGTTAGGCCCCTTTAAACAACAAGCATCATCATCATCATCATCATCATCATCATCATAGTGGCTCAGAAGGTGATGTTAGCAAAGATGCTCAAGAGTGAAGATGACATTGAAGGTATGTAATTATAATTTTATGCACAAATGGAAATATTATTGACATCCGAATTTGAATTCGATACATCTTGCAATTCATTATGATTGGAACTCGTTATACAGCCTACCACATGTTCACACATGTTTCATATTTGCATGTATACATAAGAATATCTACATACTAGTAAAGTTTTCTGTTTTTTTTTTTTTTCCTTCTAGATATGAGGGATTACGATTACATAAAGATTGAAAATATAACTTTCATCAAGTACCTGTTTGCCACGAGAAGGCATATTTAGAGCACATTCAGTGTCATCTACTAATGCACACTCATCGATAATATCATAAATTCTCTGACTTAGACAGATAATATTGCCATCTGTTGAAATACTCTCGTAACTAATACATGAAGAAAGACGATGTAACCACCAGAATACATGCATAGCTCGTTCTTGAATTTTAGTGAATTGTTGAACCTTACTATGGGCTATGCTTGCAGTGTGGCGTTAATGTAATTTTACACAAGGAAGAGTTAACTACTTATATGGTTTTTGGAGATGCTGAAGTGCCAGTATTTTGTAGAGCAGGAGTTTTAATACATGCTGGTAAATGTATTTCAGGACCTTCAAATTCCAATCTAATAGGACAGCAATGTGTGAAGACGTGAAGTTTGTCCTTGTTCACTTGTGCTTTTATGTTTAAATAATATGGCAGCTGCCATTTGAAATCTTAGTTAAACTTAAAATAGTCAAATCACGGTATAATGAAATGCTGGAATCCATGAAATTATTTTCGCTGTACTGAAATTTCGTTCAACTAAACATACCATTCTAGACATGAAATTACACAAGTACACAAGCATAAACAACAATAAATTATTCTAGATATGAAATTATACAAGAAGAAGTATACTTTATACTTAGGTCTACCTCATCAGAAATCTTGAATATTGATTGTATTGTAACTCCTGTTTCATTTGGAGAAAAAATCTCTGGCTCTAATTCTCTTTCATTGTGGACTAAAGGCATCAGATTCAACATTCTCCTCTATTTTACTTCGGTTCTTACTGAATGTTGAAAGTGTAAATGCACTGATGGAATATTTTTTTGCAACATTAGATTTCTTGTGATCTTTGTCTTCTTCTGATAAAATTCTTAATTTCTCCTTTAAAGAGAACTGTTTACATTTTTTCTTTCTCTGATGGGTTAGGTGACGTACTTGACCTAACGATACAAATTGTACTGTATGTACAGAACATACTCTCTGCACACTGAAATTAGCAATGAAGGGAATACAATTCAGATGTTCATGGTATACGAGCACTTCAATCCTTGTTAACTGTACATGTCAACAACCCAGTTTTACATTATACGATTGGTTATTGTATTGTTGTCCTTGAATATGTAACGACAAAACAATTTTGCTAATAATGCGAGATGAGAAATATCCCCGTCAGTAATAAAAGATTGACAGTATCGGAAATAAAAGGATATTTTGAAACTGGTGTAACTGCTGAGACTTTCGATCCTTAAGCAAGGCGAAGGATATTTCCACCTTCCTTTTAAGAATGCTGTAATGATGCTTTCAGACAATGGTTCTGTTTCACTATACACAGCAAGTGGAGATATGTGTACAAAATAAATTCATTCAACTGGTCATATGTTGATGAAGGGTCATTTATTTCTTTAAGTTCTAATGAAATCATAATACTGGCATTCGCTCAAATGAAGTTAATATACATCATGCCTCATCGAACCAAAGACATGGATTACAAATTTTTTTGTTCAACTGAAAAGTTCAACTGGTATTTGTTGTTTTAATTTTTCACTGAATCATGCAGAAAACACTTCAATTTATTTTTTAAAATTATTGTTATTATTATTATTATTATTATTATTATTATTATTATTATTATTATTATTATTATTATTTCTTACCCTTCTCAAACTAAGTTTGGGTTGGGTTGTGGATCAATGACTTCCATCACTTCTGTTCAAACATCTCTTGCACATCTCTCACTCTTCTTCCCAGATATGCCTTAACTTGCTCCAACCATATTCTTCTGGGTCTCCCCCTGGGTCTTGTGCCTTTTACTTTTAAATACTTACCTTGGTGCTCTCTTTTCCTCCATTCTCTCTCTGCAAGTATCCAAAACATCTCACAACATGAATGTTCTACTATTTCCCAGAGACTGTTTACTCTGAGCATCTCTCTTATTATTCTTGTTTTTCCCAGCATATTTCATAGGAACTTCATTTTGCTTGCCTGTATTTTGCTTTCCTGGACCTGGATGGACACCCTTGTTTCTGGCCCACATATCAGGATAGTACAAAGTAGCTTTTGTAAAGGGTTTCTTTGCATTCCAACGGCATATCATTTTTCCATAACAGTGTTCAGAACCCCCTCGCTAATTGCACTCTGTTAGTGATCTTGTGGCTTATCTTCCCATCAGGTACAGACTTTCTTCTTAAGGGAGCTCAAGTCCAGAGTGTGGTGACCCTGCCTACACAAGTTCCAGAGCACACTGTAGCATCTGAATTCCAGTTAAGGGTTACAAGTGAAGAACTTAAAGGCATCTGTGGTGGAGAAGGTGGGCTTTGGTCTGGCACAGATGTCTGTACTCCAGCAGAGTGGTTACACAGGTGTCTATTCCATGTGAGGAGTGGCCTTGATATCTACTGGCAGTAACAGTAGACCCCAATCAGAGTATGATTCTCACCAGGATAACTTGATTAGAGAATTGAAAAAAAAAAATACAAAGGAAAGTAGCATGATTTGTTCTAGGTGATTTCAGACAAATGAGTAGTGTTACAAAAATGGTTCAAACTTCCGGCTGGGAAGAAATCGGAATAAGGAGATGAACTGCTTGACTAAGTGGAATGTTCCAAAACTATTGGTGGAGAGAGAGCTTGGAATGACATTAGTAGACAAAGAAGTTTGCGTAGAGTCTTTAAATACCATAATAAGAAGATAAAGTTAAAATTCAAGAGAAGAAGTTGGGGAAAATACTCATTTATAGGAAGAGGAGGATAATTTACCAAGGGAGATGTTTGATAAATTTACAACTTATTTGATATAATTTAAGAAAAGGATAGGCAAACAAACGATAGGGAATCTGCCATGTGGGTGGCAGCCCTAAATGCAAATCAGTGGTGAATGACTGATTTATTGACATTGATTGATTGATTGATTGACTGATTGATTGATTGATTGATTGATTGATTGATTGATTGATTGATATACCTATTAGAGTAGTAACTTCATCAGTATTACTTTTTTTTTTGCTAGTTGCTTTACGTCGCACAGACACAGATAGGTCTTATGGCGACGATGGGACAGGGAAGGGCTAGGAGTGGGAAGGAAGCGGCCGTGGCCTTAATTAAGGTACAGCCCCAGCATTTGCCTGGTGTGAAAATGGGAAACCACGGAAAACCATTTCAGGGCTGCCGACAGTGGGGTTCGAACCTACTATCTCCCGAATACCGGATACTGGCCGCACTTAAGTGACTGCAGCCATCGAGCTCGGTCATCAGTATTACTAGCCTAAAATGAAGTCTAAATGTGCATAAAGATAAAACACTCCTTTCAATACCCAAATTAATAATTCCATAACTGTAGGTTTGAAATAATATCTTGATATTTTTGAATGGCTAACACATAAAATTTACTGCCAAGTAACAGTTTTGACAAACAATGGCATTTAGGTTTACTTATGCCTTCAACCTCTAACTGGCAGATCTGGGTAATACACAAGTGTCTTAAATTGTTGTTTGTTCTGAAAAAACATTTTGTGCACTACAAGTAACATTGTAATTTTTCACGACTGTTAAATCCGGGTTATCAAGCCACAGAACCTACAGTTTATATGTGAAATCCAAATCACAGGGATAAGACTTCTCATTTCAATTATCCTATTTGTGCTGGCTGGAATTTGAGGCCACCTTGATGAGAAGCCACTGACTACATCACTCAGCTATCAAGTCCCAAACATACATCTAAAAAGCATTCCACAAAACAGAACTTAATCCATAAGGCAGTTTGAGGAGGTATCTGACACCCAGCAACACAATGCTCATGTGAATGAAAAAAAAAGTTGAGATCAGGAAAATGAGCAGTCAATTTGGAGAAGTGATATCATTGCTTTCTCGGTAGTTGTCTATCAATGCAGTCTGGTGTGCATCTGTAAGCAGGAAACATGTACCCTGGGGTACTGTTCAAAGATGACTTCTGGGCACACTTGGCCTGTGTACACAGAACTACAACCAAACACAAGGAGGAATGTTTGTGAGCCCAACATGATCTAATCCAATAAAATATTCTGCTACCTACATAAGGGTTCCCTTCAATGACCTCTCTCTTTATTACCACATGCACAATTATTATGAAGAATGAACTAGGACTCATCTGTAAAATGTTCACTGTCTACTCCCACTTTGGTCTGGTAGATATTCTCTGCACCACATTGATCAGGAAGTTTTGCTGGCAGTGGTCAATATGATGCATCTCACAAGCATTTACAAACAATAAATCTCTGGCTACTCTCAATTCTCTAGTGAGGTTGTTTGCTATAGGCTACTACAACACGGAGAATCAAATGTACTTTTATCTGCCCTTGAAAAACCTCTGCCAGGTTTGAACCCACAATCTTCAGATCTGGAGACCAATACTCTACCACCTCACATAGTATAGTCAATACAGGTTCCATGAGCTATTGTGGTATACTGAACAGCAGTTTAATGTCAAGAATACACACATCAAATGGTTGTTTCTATTCTGGCTATGATGTGTTACCCACTATCTGCCTTTGCGATTTTGCAGTTCGTGGAGACTCTTCTTCAACTGACAACATGAGAACATAACATGGTGGTGGTTGTGGTGATTATTCCTTTAAGGGGAAGTACAACTGGACAACCATCCTCCCTTAACACTAATCAGAGAGAAAAGTTTCAATTCTTTGAAAAATGAAGGTATCAGCAAAAAAAATTTTAAAAAAATGAAAAGGCTACAAAGGGCATGGAAATGAAAGAATCCCTAAGGCTTTGCAAATCTAATACAATTGGGTTCAGAAAAGAACAAAAGTTGACCAAGGGAGGTCTGATAGGAAAGATAAGATGAACGTAAGGAGCCTAACATAAGTACTGTAAGTGGAAACAATGAGAGACTCAGTTAAGGGGACTGTGGTTGCGAACCCATGCTCCCAAGTAGAAAGCCCCTGGTCTCTCTTACAACAGGCAGAGGATACTGCAGATGTATTTTACCACCATCACCGAAAGGGGGGTGAACATAATATGATACTGTTTTAATCCTGGTACAAACAGCATAGACGGCCATTGCATAACATTTCACTATTGTCCTTAAATTTCACACCTTTGTAGACATATGATATTCTCTCTTCTTTGACAATGCAGCAAACAAATTAAAACAGTCTATGTTCCAAGTAAGCTTGTAGTTAACTGTGACTGCTGATATTTTGATCATAGCCAAAGGGCTTCCAGGTTTTTGTGAATTTCAAACCACAATGATGTCAATTTTTGTTTCAAAAATCCTACTTGTATAGGCTGGGATTTTGAAATGTTGCCATCTTTGTGAGAAGCCAGTGACAAGACCGCTTGGTTATCATGCCTTTTACACTTCTTTTCTACAAACATCTTATTAGAAGAAATTCATTACATACTCTGCTCATATACCAGTGATTATCTTTAAAAAAATTTAACTTACCTACTCTATCCTTAAAGAACTGTGCAAGCTCTAGACTGAAAAGAAAAAGGCAATATTATTTTAAGAAATCCTCAAAATTAAAGGAAAAATACAGTTTTTGGAAATGACACATGTGCATGAACATTCTCTCTCTTACTCTCTCAGCAGTACAACATAGTGCAACATATTACACACTCACCATGCATGAATGACTAGACAAAATATATATACACACACCTACAAAGAAAAGCCATGAACAGTTGTACGCAAGAAGGCGGGAAACTTGGTGAAAAAGTTGAATACTGGAGCTTATAGTTCAGAGATGTGCAGGCCTGTACCTAACAAAACTATTGATAATGAATATCCTAAAGTAAACAGCGTAGGCTCAGCAAAGCCATTTCTAGGCAAGAAAGACAAAAACAGGACATGTGGAGGAAAAGTAACATTTTTAACGAGTCAACAATAGAATCCCTTGTCTGAGCTATGTCTGCTATGATAACTTTCCAACAAAATTGCTCAAATTATCAATGTCCCACTCCAGTTGCCCAGGTGTGGTTAACAAGCCTCCTCCACTCCTTTCTGTCCTTCCAATTTTCCTGCTCCATTACTTCCACCACATCCAATCCAGCTTCTCTAATGTCCTTCCAAATCTGGTCCATCTACCTTCTCGGTCTTCCAACTGGTCTCTTTCCCTTAACTTCTCTTTCCAGTTCCCTTCTTGCTACCCATTCTTTTTACATGCCCGAACCATCTCAGTCTTGCTTTCTGTATCTTCTGTACTAACAGTTCTATATTTAGCACTCCTCTGATTGTAATATTTTGAATTCTATCTCTTCTTGTCTTTTAAACCAATGTTCTCAAAAAATTCATTTCTACTACTTGGAACTTACTATCTTGTCTCGTATTAGTTACCAGCATTTCTAGTCCATATGTAACAAATGGTATGAAATAGTTTCTTCTTCTTTTTCTTTTATGACCACATAGGATCACTTTAGTCAGTCCATCGTTCAGGTCTCTTTAAAGGGATTGTTCGGGCTTTGCGGTCCTCCCAGTACTTCTTTAGATGCTCCGATCTTCGTGCCCTTTCCTCAGTTGAAAATATGCGTGTTGTTGGTTTGTTTCATGTAAGGGGGAGGTTTGTATTCTTGAGTTTTGTATTCAATTTTATCTTATTTGTGGTGTCTTCTGCTGTAAGGCCTATTTCCTTCAGATCCTCTCTTATTCTCTGATCCATTTACATCCTGTTGTGATATTTTTTGAGACAATATTGTGTTGTACTAGTTGTTTCAGAAGTCTCGAATCCTGCATTCTCATGATATGTCCAAAGAATCCCAGTCTCCTCTTACGCATAGTATCTGTAATGGGATCTAGCTCTTTGTACACGACTTTGCTAGGTATTATCCGCCACTGTCCATCTTTCTGGTATTTTTTGTTGATGCAGGTTCTTCCAATCCTCCTTTCAATTTTCTGAAGTCTGTCAGTCTTTGATTGTTTATTCAGCTGAAAAAATGTTTCTGCTGCATATGTAGCTTCCGATTTTATAACTGTGTTGTAGTGTTTTATTTTTGCATTTATTGACAGATTTTTGTAGATATCCCATGTTAATTCTTGTGCTTTAGCTAATCTATCTGTTTTTGTTTGGATTGAGATTTTTTCATTTAGGTTATGTGTTATTACTTCTCCAAGATATTTAAATTGAGTTACCATATTATTTTGATTTTATTACCATTTATGGTAACTTCTTTTAGTTGTGTTGGTTTTTGGGGCATAATTTCTGTTTTTTCAAATGATATTTTGAGGCCAATTTTATTTGCAATGTTTTGAAGTTCTCATATCTGGGTTTTTGCTTCTTTTATGTCAACTGCTAGTAATGCTAAATCGTCAGCGAAACCCAGGCAATTTGTTTGGATTTTTCGGCCAATCTTTATTTTTGAGTGATATTTCCTAAACCATTCCCTCATTACCATTTCTAGAGCACAATTAAATAATAGTGGTGAGAGCTCATCTCCCTGCCGTAGTCCAGTTTTAATTTCAAATGTCTCTGATGTTTCAACCCTAAACTTCACTTTTGATTTGGTGTTAGTGAGAGTCAATTTTATCATGTTTATTAATTTGGGGTGTAGTTTAAGGTGTCTTAAAATTTTAAACAGAGATTCTCTATGGATGCAATCATAAGCTTTTTTGAAATCTATAAATGTCATCACCATATCTCTATTTCTTCTCCTGTTATAGTCCATTATCAACTTAAGACTCATGATCTGATCAGGACAGCTCCTCCAGGGTCTGAAACCTCCTTGATATTCTCCTACTTCTTTCTCAAGTTGTAAACTTATCCTATTAAGGATGATTATTGAAAATATTTTGTATGTTATGTCTAGGAGCGAGATTCTCCTGTAGTTATTAGGGTCGGTTTTGTCTCCTTTTTCGTGTACTGGGTGAATGAGGGCTGTTGTCCAGTGTTCTGGTAGTTCTTCTTAAATCCAGATAGAGGCAAGTTGTTGATGGAGGGAAACTTTTGCTGATCTTCCTGCATATTTCCAGATTTCCGCAAAGGTCTGATCTTCTTCTGGCGCTTTGTAGTTTTTAATTTTTTTTTTTTTTTTTGCAAGTTGCTTTACGTCGCACCGACACAGATAGGTCTTATGGCGACGATGGGTCAGGAAATGGCTAGGACTGGGAAGGAAGCGGCCGTGGCCTTAATTAAGGTACAGCCCCAGTATTTGCCTGGTATGAAAATGGGAAACCACGGAAAACCATTTTCAGGGCTGCCGACAGTGGGGTTCGAACCTACTATCTCCCGAATACTGGATACTGACTGCACTTAAGCGACTGCAGCTATCGAGCTCGGTTTTAAATTTATTCAGTGCTTGGTAGACTTCCTTTATTGTGGGGGGTTTGATGTTCTCTGGTGGTGTTTTTTGTCACCGGTTGGTGGGACGGAGAACTGAAACTACTGTGTGTTTGGAAATGTAAATTTTAATTTTTTTTATTTGTCTGAAGGATTTAATTTTTTTGCAACTCTGAACTCTACTGGAATTTTGTGTAACTGAAATATGTTTGTAAAATTTTTTTTAAATTATGGAAACATCAAGAAACATTGAACTGTATGAACATTTCAACATGCAAAAGTGTTTTGAAGTGATTTTTTTAAATGTAGTTTTTATGTAATCTGATGTAAAATTTGTAAGGTGATTTATTTTGGAGCATCCTGTACCTGTACCACACGTGCGGTTTCCTATGATGAAATTTTGGTGTTGTAATCGTAATGTTCCAGAACTTGTGCAATTGCTAACGATGTTAAAATTACCATATATGGTAACGAGATTTTCTATTGGCAAAAGGTCCAGGAATCTAGGGTAAGTTTGATCTTATTGGTTGATTGTAATCGGGCCATTTCCGGTCTTCTGGCCGGCTTCGAAAAATGATGCGTGAGCTCGGCGTCTTTTCCATCCGACCGCCCAAGCGAGCGTTTGCGCTCGAGGGCTGCTGCCCTCGGGAACTCCTGCCTTTCCGAAGTAAGTGTTATTTCAGTGTTTTTGCAATGTTATTCTCAATGCTTTCTGGTTTTCGTTTCATTTAGTTTAATTCCTTTGGTGATTCATTATTTCTTTGCTTAATGTCATTTCAAAAGTTTAATTTGATGAGTCCGAGTTTACCCTAGGTTCCAATTGCCGTACTTTCAATTCTTTCATCCATTAAACACTTTCGCTTTAAACTACCTTTAATGTAGCATCACCTTCATTGTTAAATCAAGTTTTATGTTAAGTTACTTAAGTATGTCTTGTTTCCGTGTCGTGGAACTGTATTTTGTAAAACTTTCTTGTCATTTTTAATATAGTTGAGCTAGAGGGTGTTTCTTATAAGTCTTTTCTCCCCCATAACGTCATACGTTTCCATGGACCTCAGTAGGGCTTCCCAGCACGTTCCACTTCCTGTCTTAGTTGTCATTTTTAGACCTGTAAGTGTTCCCTGTATTTGGTTTATATGAATTTTTCGCCACTGCGTCATATTTGTACCTCCTTATTCCGATTAATTATTATTATTATTATTATTTATGGTAACCGTAATTGTCCCGAACTGCGGTAACATTTGTTATTATTTTTATTTATGTACGCGCTCCAAGTCGCGCGGTTACATTTGATATCAGAGCGTGTGTTATGGAAAGGAGCGAAGGCTTACAATGATCATCCTCGGCTAACTTTTCTAAAATTAATTTTAAATTTTTTATGTTTGAATATAGGTTGTATGTGTTCCGTGTGTGTTCTTAATTCCCGCTTTTGTTTTCGTGATTCTTGCGCGAGTTCATCTCGCCACGTGTTTTCGTTCCGCGATGTGCAGTCTTGTGTTACGGTACTGTGTTTCTCTTGTAATTAACGGTTGGAGGAAATAGTGCGTCACTATTTGTAACAAGTTTTTGGTTTCGTTAGTTTCAATAAATTTTTCTGTGTGGCAAGATTTCACTTGACCACGTGTTTTTTTAGTAAAGTGATATCTTCACATTTCGTGTGCTGTGTTCGCTTTCCGAAAGTCTTCTTTGATAAATTTCAATATGTTTGATTATGTCAAGTTTTTTTTTTTTTTCCGATTCGTGTGTTTTCATCGTAACACCCGTGGGATTACTTGTGGCTTTAGGCTATGTCATTAAATTATGCTAAGTGCTGTACTTAAGTTATCTCCCAAACAGCTGAGTTGCGTATTGTGTTGAAAACAGATGATTGCTTGACTAACTTCCGAGATTATGAGCGCTCAATTCAATCTTATAAAAGTTTCTCGTGTCGTAATCATCATCTTTTTCTTCTTCCAAATACGTAAATTGTGGTGTGAATTGTCAGAGTGATCATTGTGTTCTGATTGAATTTTAGCACGGAGTTTCCTTAAGTTTTTCTGTAATTTCTCTTTTGGTAAATTTTCGGCAACAATTTTAAGGTTATGTTGTGAATTTTTGTCTATTTCTTCGAGTGTTTTCCTGTTTGTAAATCTCGTGTTTCGGCAAATTATTTTCAAAATTTTGTTTCTTGTCGCCTGGTATGTTATATTTGGCAGTATTCCACGTGTGTGATCTTTAAAGGTAATTTTTACGTCATGTTGTAGCTCTGTATGTACTTAAATTTCCGGTCATGTGTTGTTTTTGGTCTTTTGCTGGATCTGGGTTCGTTTCCAAGTAGGTATGGGACTATTTTGGTGACTGTTTCCCAACTAGCTGCTAAATTACGAAAGTTTCCTAGTTTGTCTTGTGCTTTTCCATTGTGTAAGTGTCGGTTTCCTTGTCACGTATATTTATTTACCCGTGTATTCCTATATTTGCTAGGGAGGGTTCTATGAGGACTTGGATAGGCTCATAGGGTGACACGTGTTCACCATATTTTTAGACCAGGTAATGCTGAGGCTCATTTTGGGCAAATTTGACAGGTTACGGATCTGCACTTGTGCTCGTGACATGTTGGAAATCTAGTGTATCTGGTATGAGATTCCTCGTAATCTTTTTTTTGGTATTAGGTGCCTAGATGGAAAATGATGTCCCTTGTTATTGTAGAATGAATACTAGGAAGATTTTCTGCAAATGTTCATTTTGGTGTCCTTACGCTGAGCTATAAATTAGTTAATTCTTAGTAGGTCTGCAGGTTGTCGAGATTTTATTTCTGTTATTTTAAATTTGTCACTAGCAAAATTTTGAAGGTATCGTGATTTAGCTAAGCCTTTTAGTTAATTTTCTGCTTGTTTTGTCTTGTTCGAGTTTATCGATAGTAAGAATGTCTTGCATTACGGGTTCGTGTCTTCCAAATTTATGTACTCAGTTTGTAGAAGTATGGGATTCTGTAAACTGAGTACGGTTCTAAATTTCTAGCTGTGCTGTATCTGTCCTACGATTGTTGTATATAATTGTGCTTTTGGTAGGTATATGTGTGTGTGTACTGAGAGTTAGGGTTAAGGTGCTGAGAGGCAGTTCCTCTTCTAGGAGTACAATATTGGCCCTAAGAGTCTCATTGTCGTGTGATTAAGTTCAAGGGTACTTGAGGTCATGTTCTGATGTTCTGTCCTTTTATTTTGTGGGTACTTCTTGATGTGTCATCGCACGGGTGTTTGTGTGTGTGTGTGTGTATATATGTATGTGTACTGTGTTTGTATGTCATGTGATGAGAGTCAGTATTGAGGTCGTCCGTGCCTTTTACCATTCGTTGGTTATGCTGATTCAGGGATCGTCGCACTTGTTTTGGTGGTTTGATGTCTGTGTGTATGTCGAAGGACAGATAAGCTTGGTAGTCTTGTGTGTCGTGCGGTTATCTGGTAATCTCTGGTATGAAGGTTGTACTTGTACCTTTTTTATTTCTTATATCAGTGAGTTGGATGTCTGCATGTGCACTCTTGCATCGACTTTGTTTTTCATTTGAGTTCCTGTTGTTAAAGTAATATGATTTTCATTTGATATTCCTGGCTTTTTTGCGCCTTCATTTGACTGGTGTGACACGTAATACGTAATGTGAGTTTATCTATGTAAAAATTTCATGAGTACATGACATGGTAAATAAATAGTGACTTACTATCCTCAATTCATTGAAGGTGGTTGCAAGCTAACGTAATTAATTATTTTTCGGTTTTGAGTTCCCTTGTAACATTCTAAATCTTCCGTTTATTTGTTTTGTTCTGTTCCTTAATGTTGGGTGATTAAGAATGCACACGGTAACTTAATTTGGTAGTTATAAGGAATTAGTTGTAAGCAAATTTTAATTGATTGGCGCGCACTATTTTTCGGGTTTTGTAGTTAATATAGTTAAGTCACTTTAGTTGTAATGGGAAGGGTTATTTATAATCATGTTAGATATAATTTTATGTAATGTCTGTTGGGGTAAGTTTAGAAGTTTATTGATGATTAGTTAGGGATTTTATAATGTTTTGGCACTAGGGTAAACTCTGGCAAATTTTCTTTTAGTTTTTTAATTTTCCTAAATTTTGAAATTCTGAAATAGTACTTGCCAGGAGGGCTGGGGTTTCCCAGAAACATGAGAGGGAATCTCCCTAAGGAGGCTTGTAATTGTTAATAAAAAAAAAAAAAAAAAAACCCACCCTCGAAACTCAAGGCTCCTCGTAACGTCATCAATAGTTCAGGCCAGTGGCCTAAGTTCTTCAGTTCCAAATTTCTGCTGCGTATGTTTATGTTCCAGTTACTGCGATGCCACTGACATTTCAACCTGGGATATCTATTTGGAGTCTGCAACGCACCTATTGGCCACTAATGTCTGATGGTGGAAGAGAAAGGTATTTAATGGTAGCAGTAGTCTGTGCTGTGCCAGCTACCTTCGCCAGTTATGGACCTGTTCACTAAGTTGGGAGGGCTGTGCTGAGGCTGTATGTGAGCAATGGTTGGACTGCAATAGGGATGGAGACGTTGGCAACGGCCGCGGTCAACGACTTCGTTTGACAGCGATACCAACGCTCTACTGGTTTTTGCCTGTATGGACGTTCCTG